>NC_041394.2:154560284-154720284 GCF_900747795.2 Erpetoichthys calabaricus | reverse complement strand
CGCCATGACCATCTACCAGAGTTCCTGGATTGCTAAACCCTAAAAAAAGGGCAGGGGAGAGGGGTTTAGGGGCTTTGCTTGCTAGCTAGACCTTCATTTTTGTCAATAACTGCTTTCCTCAAAGAATTCTAAGATCACCATTTGATCACATTTATTAAACACAACCATTTCCATTGGCTATGATAAGGGTGTGTTTGGAGACTCTAACATTAAGAATTGCTGGCCAGTGACTGAGCTTTTCGGTCAGAAGCAGATTTCTGTCCTGTGCGAGAATTACATATGAAAGAGGGCAGGTATATAGCATTTAAACATTAACAAAAGTTTTGCTTTTATTTGGTTGTTAAGAGAATGTCCTTTACTGTCTTATCCAAATCCCAAGCCTCAGTTTCCTGAATGAATATTTTAAGCACTTAAAGAATTTTAAGAACTATGGTAGTTGTATCCTTTTCATCTTTTTGAGCTATACGTTACGTGGTAATAAAACCCATTTAATCTGGGTGTCCCCTTCAGCCTTACCATTTGAACATTTTCAATAGTGTGACTTTTGTTTTTTGAAGTGTTGTGACTAGAAGTACACAAGTGAAGTGTCACCAGTAGCACTCGTAAACTCAGGGTCACCTGTAATTTACATTCCATGACTTAGGAGAAATGGTCCCATCACAGACTCTAGATGCCAATGTCACAGCTACCCTGCTACTTTATAGATTAAAAAATGTAAAGAATTATTATTATTTTGTTCATGGTTCTTTGAAACCATTTTCTTCACAAATCTTGATGCCTGAAATATTGTTTCTCACTTTTAGATAAAACTCTGAGTACAGTGGAACCTCGAGATACGATCAACTCTGTATACGAGAAATTCAAAATACGAGGAAAGTATGAGCGAAAAATTCAGATCTAAATACGAGCATTGGCTCGCGTAACGAGCCACGAGCCAGGCTGTGGGCATAGCTCGCGGCTTAGCGAGGGGGCGTGGTAGCAGTAGCGAGCCGCAGGGCGATCTGCGGTGTCTGCACTTCTCACCTAAGTGCACAGGTGGGAAACTGCCCCAATCCATGATTGTTCCTGTGGCTGATGGGCTGCAGCTGCCATGTCCTCCCCGCATATATAGAGAAGCGCGAGCCGGTTAACGGGGAGAAGAAGTAAAAGAAAAGAGAGGAGAGAGAACGGAGGTTGCAGAAGGAGGCCGGAAGCAACAGGAATCGGCAGCAGTAGGAAGTCGGTGCGGGAGAGCGAGCGAGTGCAGGCTCGCGTGTAGCTGAACAGTGAGCTGAACAGGCGAGCCAAACAGCTGAAGCAGGACGGTGTAGAGAAGGTCAGCTGCATTAAGAGTGTCTCGCCTGTTGCAGAGCCCGCATGGGAGAAGCAGGTGAGACGCTAACAGAGAAGAAGCACCGGGGATTGTCATCTGTTTTTTAAAGACTGCTTCCTGTTGAAGTTTTAACCTCGTGTTAAAGGATTGTTATTCTTGTGTATTTTAAACCTCCACTTCACAACTGTTTTAAGGATTATTTATTTAAAGATTTTTTGAATGCTCTACTGCACTTTGGACACCTGTTTTGATTCTTTTAATAGTCAGTTATATTATTTACCAGTGTTATTTATTAAAGGTAGACTACAGTATATATAATTTATCAGTGTTGTTAGGAAAATTGATTTTTATGTTAATATATTTGGGGTGCGGAACGGATTAACAGGATTTCCATTATTTTCAATGGGGAAGTTTGTTCTAGATACGAGAAATTCGCTATACAAGCTCAGTGCTGGAACGAATTAAACTCGTATCTAGAGGTTCCACTGTATATCGTAGTAGCATCTGAGGCTGATTGACATCAACTGACTTATTTGAATTAAGGTTGTGAGATTCTTCAGTTGGTATGAAATTTCTGTAAAAGTATGGCCATTCTTGTTAATCCTCCATTTCATTTGAATGTTTTTACATTACTCTACAAGTGACTAGGCAGACTTTTTAATGTGCCAAGCTAAAAGATCTTGCTCTATATTTGCTTCACAGTGTCACAGTCTAGCTGGTCCTTATTGATATGATACTGCTGTTTTACAAGACTATAAGACTTTTAAACTTGCCTAAGTTAATTAAGAGATTTGCCTCAAAAAGATTGTGATACTGGCCGTTAAACAAATTTGCTTCTACAGTACTGTGGAGGAGAAAAACTAATTAAGTTGGTTAGAAACTGGTATCTTTCAAAATGGGAATAAAATTAATTTTTTTTTTTCTTCTGTCAACAGTTGGAAGCTGAGCTAGAAAAATGTGAGAAGGAAAGCACAGAGCTTCAAGAATATGCCAATGCCATCCTCCAGCAGATAGCCGACCACTGTCCTGACATTCTGGAGCAAGTTGTTAATGCTCTGGAGGAGTCGTCCTAGTTCTTCTCACATCAAGACCGCAAGAAGCCCCGTTTTCTATTTTGTGCCCTCCTTCACTCTGTTTCCTCATTTTGTAGACTGTTGTAATATTTGGGTCAGTATTGCAGCTGGGCTAACGCTGTGCATGTGTGAGTATTCGTAGAAAAATGTAGAGTGTAGGGCAGACTGTTATTTACTCAGATCCAAATAAATAATAATGCAGCCATGGATGCTTGGATTGGCAAGCAATAACTGCATACTTGCAGCTGGATGCAAAAATCAAAATGCTGAAATCCTCTGCCTCTCATTAGGACAAAGGTTGACAATACTGGCCTAGCAAGGTGGTTTTCTTCTTTACTTTTGTTTTGACTATCCTATAGATGATTTTAGCAAGTAAATTATTTAATACAGTCTTTATTAAAACAGAGATAGTTTAAACAAATTTGGAGCAAACCTCCACCCTGCAGACCTAAGGAGCTGTTCAACAGACACAAACACATTCCCAGTGTCCACACAGCAGTCTTTCTGCTTAAACACATAAAGCCGTTTATGTAGTGCAGACATGCTTAATTATGTGACATAGGACTTTCAATTAACATGTATAAATCAGTCATTATACTTATCAAAGACCATGACTGGTTATTTATTTGGTATATTGTTCATAGTAGGACAAAATACTTTTAGCCCCCAAAAGAAGGCGTCTATGTAGACTAGGATCTCTCTGTCATGTGAAAGTGCCACCTAGTGATGTGTTGATGGCATTCCACGTTAAAGTTAAACCAAAACAAACCACATCTGGGGAGAAGTGGCCAGAGTTGTCTGTTTATGGGGTATGTCACCTGGAGCTAGGACTTCATCTAAAACATGTGGACCACCATAGAGGTCTGTGGCTGTAAGTTAACATTTATATGGATGTCTTCTACTGGGCACTGCTATTTCCCACACATCAACCAATATAAAACTTGGTGTTTGTTAATGGAAAACTAGAAGACAAATAATATAATGAGGATTAATATGAGGAATTTTTCAGCTCTACCAGCACTGAAATATAGGTGCCACATTTGCTCATTTTGGAGCGTTTTTGTTCCATTGTGAATAAATAATAATGTTCTATTGAAAATAAAGTTACATGTCCTATTGTGGCATGGCCCTTATGGAGCATATGCAGTGAGAATAAGAGCCTGCACGCATGCTTGTCTAGTCCTGGATTGCAGTTGGAGAGACACATGGGTAACGTGCTTGCATCTGTCTGAGGGGGCTGGAGCCAGTTAGAGAGGCAGTGGATGGCAGTCTGGGATTAAGCCATCCTACCCACCTTGTCAAAGCGACAGCCGATTTCCTTTGCACTCATGAAAGCTTATCTAAGTAGCTGTGTGTCACCAGCATTCATTTCATTGCAGTTCTGGTTAGATGGTACCTACAAGCGTCTAGGGGCTACAAAAATAACGCCATTAGTCTTTTTTCTGCCAGTTTGGGGGCTTTTGTTCACGTATGAAATGTGACATGCAAGAAGTGATGGGATTGTAAATGGCTATAAGATGCTGTGTAATTTATTACTTACTGAACATGTTAAAGCATTATCTGAATGACAAAATTGCAGTATCTACAGATGAAAAAAAAGCCTGGTATCTTTTTCAACCAGGCATACTTCTGAAAAAAATGCCATTAAGGGTTTTGCTGCTAAATTCTCATTGAGCTTTGATCCGTTACTTTTTTTTTTCTATAAATATATATATATATATATGTTAAGAGTTACACATTTTGCATATATTTACATATTGCTACTCCCTCTCATAGCTCTTGGCATGGACTTTCTTTTGTAAATAGGAACTGTTAGTTGTTTTAGGTAGCTTAACTTTTATAACAGGCACTTTATTTAAAACAAAAACTATAGGAGTAGGAAGGAGCCTAAAAAGTGCTAACATATGATTGGTTATCCTATATGAAAGGTTTCCTGATATCCAAAGTACACAGTGTACTTGACATGTACATTACAGGCCATGGTAGCAATAACTTCGTTTCCTTTTTGTCCTATAAAAGTTCATTTCAAAGAGCGGCCTGATTTGGGTTCAAGCACCATGTCTGGTAAGAGTGTTTAGCAAAGGTCCCAAAGGAATAGGACAGTTTTCAAGCACTATCCTGTTATAAATGGGTGTCTGCCCAAACCTCTCTTCTAATGAGTAGGCCACATTTGAAATGGTATTGAGTGACAGTAAAAGGCTTTAAGCTATCTGTCTGTCTATCTGCAGATAGAAATGCTTACGCTTTATTGGCCATTTCCCAGTAATTTAACAGGAAGATTAGAATTGCGGAATGGTCAGGCAAAGATCACCTGTTAGCAAACAAACATACAGTATTTCCTGAAATGTGTTAACACAGATACCCAGGCAGATAGGTGATGCATGATAATAAAAGAATCAGCTCCAGTGATATCACTGAAATAAAAGGAGCCTTTGAAATTTATTACACCCGTGCTTATCACCGGCATTCCACATTCCTCTGTCTAATAAACACATAATGGTGTTTTGATTGCCCAAATCACTGTGATTACATTGAATAGTACAGGTTCTATTTGTGACTGTGCTTAAGTTAATCTTCAGGGGACAAAGCCATCGACCCCAAGACCCAGTTCTCTCATTTTCTGCCTACACATCCTAGTGGGAGTCAGAGAACGCAAACAGGATGAGCACCAATGGCCACACTTCCCAGTCACCAGCAGGAGATTCCCACTCCTACTAGAGAAATGACACCTTTCCAAATTCAGCGGATAATATGTAAAGTCACATTCACTCCGATTTGATGAAAATGGAAAGGTATTTGTCAGCCAGATTTTGATCTGACAAAAAGCAGATAATCCCTCCACTCCCCCAAATGTTATTTTCTGCCTCCAGATTCAGTGGTGTGCTTCTAAGACATTTTTGGTAATTTGAAAAATTGTAAAGTGTTGTTTATGGACTAATCCATTTTTGTGACTTCACTGTCTTTAAATATATTCATTTCAGTAAAATCTGCACTCATCTCAGAAGCCTTCAAATGAAAAGAGCATCTTAAAACACTGACAGCAGCTGAGGTGTATGGTTTGCTCAGCTAGTGACCTGTTGTTAATTATGTTGTGTCATCCATATCAAAGAACAGGTGCGGAGTACAGAATTTATCCACAATCTCTCGTTTGCACATGGCAGCAGCAGGAACCTAGCGTGAGGTGATGGTTTATCATATTATATATTATAATAATAATATATATTTATAGAATGTGGGGGTCAATAATGGCTTAACAAATATAGTCAACAAGTTGCTGACAAGCATCCTATACATCAAAAACACAATCTCAAGTAGTGGTTTTGCGTGTTGTTTTCCATTAAATCTCCTTATATTCAGATTATGGAGTGGAAGCCATCAACCAAGCCCAGTGCATGAAAGTGAGCAGTGCTTGTAGGCTTCCATGAATCGTCTTTTTTAAATCATCAGGATGAGATCATATCGTCCAGTAGCTAGTTGCTATGTACTTCTTTCATGACAAGCAGTGGAAAACATTCCACAATGACTTTATTGCCAGTAATAATCATTCTAAATGTGAATGTAAGAGTCAAAGGTACTTTGTAAAAACTAACAAGAGGATGACTTCTTACAGTTTACAGCCTTATCGTGTGAAGAAAGATTATCCGAAGGAGATTGGTCACACTGTTTAAAACAAGTTCAAGTCGCTCCCCTTCTTAGTCAGTCAGGACTTTGAACCATTCTCCTCCCTGGCCATGGAGTTGTTGGTATCTCCTGCCTAAATGAAGTTCACATCTGCACATACTGTATGTTACTTCAACATTTAAATTCATGTAAAGGTTCCTGCCCGGAAAAAAAACCTAAAAGTGAGTTTTTTTTTTTTTTGTTTGTTTTTTTTTTTTTGATATTTTTATTTTATTAATTTTCATTGTAATCATTCCATACAAACAGATCAATTTATAACCCAACAAATTTGAAAACAAATCAAACCCCACCCCTGAGAAGGAGAGCTTAGCTAAAGGAAAATTTCTTTAAGCTTTTTAATAAGGCAACATTAGACAAAAGAAGGGGAGAAGTAAATATCTATATAAATAAGAGATGGAGAAGGGAGTTAAATGCAATAATAGTTAAAAAGTGAGTTATTAAAACGCAAACATTTGTATTTCTGTATTATTTGACTAATTGTTTATTCAAGTGTACCACCCAGTACAGTTTTGTTTTTCTGTATGTCTTGGCTCAGATGTTTTCAAGCAGTGACAGTTTATTACACTAGTCATGTTGTTTTATTGCACTGGTAATGTCATTTGTTTGGAGAAGTTTAAAATGACTACTGCTCAATTATATCTAATCAACCTGTCAAATCCTGCAGAATTTAGGCAATTAAATCCTGGAGTCCATTGAAGAATTCTGGTCTCCATAGACACACAGAGGACACGTAGGTGTGTGACCTTTGACCCTCTCCTCTATGTCTCATTCGTCTGTTGTAAGGCCAGCTCTTGCTAGCATTTCTTTTCTCCCACCATAAGTTTTTTTTTTACATGAATATTCCCCTTACATACAACGCCCTTTATCCTTCCTTCATTTTTTTTTGCAAGATGGTGAATCATTCTCCTTTCAATGCATGGGCCTTAAATGAAACAAATTTTATTTAATGTGCTGCACCAAGTGAAAAAAGCATTTATGCTACCCGATATCAAAGGAAGTACAGGTCACCATTTATTAAACAAGATTGCTGGAGGTTTTATGGTGTGTAAGGCATTTGGACAAAGAACCATTCATTGGCACTGCTCTTAAATACTTTGCCAAAGCAGGGGGAAAAAAGCAAGCGAAAAACGACCGCTGTTTCAGGCAGCCATATTATCCTGAACTTTCCCTTTTCTACGTTTTTTCAGATCACTAGAAATTGGCACCATTTAAGGCTAATGAACATGACTCAGTCACAGGAACGCATCTTGCTTTGTTCTTTGAAAGGGAAACGCTGGTGTGCCTTAAACGGACCAAAAAAAAATCTGAAGTCCATTTACAGCGTATTGTCCATTTCATGCTAGACATCTCCACTTATACTGTGCCATTATTTAGTGGTGCAGGTTCTAATGATCAGAAACACAAAAAATAATACAAATACTCTATTTGCTGAAGAAGCTACCAGAAATTCCTAGGATTAAAGAGAGCATGTACAATATAATACTTGTTCCTCTTAAATTTAAATGACTCAGAGAAGCCAACATTAGGGTTTTGGATGTTATTGATGAATGTTATCAGTATCTTTGTTTTAGTTTATTTATCTATGTAGGGTGGTATAAGAGTGAGTTTGTATGTTCGTCTACAGGAGATTTCTCTACTTGTATCCTGAATGAGGGCAGGTCAGATTAACAGCCCAGCACGTGTTTAGTGGTGTACTGGCATTCGCCCTGGGGCTTACCTTGTCTCACACCAAATGGGGAGGGGGGGGGGGGGGGGGGGGTGATCGGAGACCACACTTTTATTAAAAAAAAAAACAGTAGCAGCCCTGGGTGGAGGGCAGACACACAATTTAGAATGTTTGATTTGGGTTCAAATGAACGTCTTTGGAGCATGGGAGAAATCTGACAGACTAGAAAAACATGCAAACTCGACACATCCTGTGCCCATGCCAGAAACTGAATGTGGCTAATTTGCAGTATGCCTGCTTGAATATGTAACACTGTCAGCAAATGGAATACTTCCTTTGGTGCTTTAGGAAAACAAATAAAAGTGTTATAAAATGGACTTCAGGGGTTTTACAGAGGTCAATAGTTAGTAGTCCATGAAGTTGCTCTCTGGTGCTATGGTCTTTTAAAGAAAGGGGTATTAAAAAAATGCCACCTTTGTGCCAGGTCAAGTCCCACGTCACTTAAAGCCATTTGTCAGCACTGATGTGGCACATATGGGCATCTGTCTGTCTGTTACATATACAGCTTCAGCAAAGGGTTCTTAAATGTTGTTAATGTGACATCCCATTGGGAGGATAATTAACCTGATGTTGTGAATTTGAATCTCACCCATGAGCCGGTGTTGTGTCTCAATGGTCCATATTTCAGACCGCATTCATCACTTCAATAAGCTGCTCTCTGGTTTGCTTTTTTGTATGTAAATTCTTTCAGGAGAGACCAACCCTGTCTAGTAGTTGGCTAGTCTCGAATTTTTATATTTTACCAAAAAAAATAAATCAGGAGCAGGCCGCCAAGAAATTAGTAGTGAATACCACTAGACAGATGTACATGCATATTCAATATACATATATAAATATATAAAAATAAATAAATGAATATATACAGAGAAAGATCTTTAGATAGCTAGATGTAGATTCTATTATAAGCTTCTGCACAGAATGTCAAAGGGGACAGAAGAAATCCTTCTGAACATAAATGGTTTAAAAAAAAAAAAAAAAAAAGTCCTTTTCAACTGAATTTAAATGTCAAAACAACGTGTAAAACTGGCATTTTGAAACCGATCTTGTGTGTTTGATAAGTACTGTAACTCTGTACTTGGTATCTATATTTTTTATTTTGTTCAACAGCCTGGTGATGACGATGTTTGTGTGATTCTGAGGCTGCGATAGTAAAACTAAAATGTGTTTTTATATTAACAGAATTCAAAATGACAATAGTGTGTCAGAAAGAGACGAGCTCCATACCCACACTGTTTTAGGACTGCTACTTGGCAAAGACATTTTCTTTTAAAGCTGAACTGCCATCTTTGTTGGGATTGCTGGTAAAGAAAGAAAAAAAGAATTAACTGTTGTATTTTTTCCCTGCCATTATGCCCATTTAACTAATATACTGTGTATATATATATATTCCAAAATAATGCTGATGAAATGTTTCACTAGACAACCCGTAGTGTATCATTTGTAGTCCATCCACAGTACTCTGAAAATTGTACTTTGAACAGCTGACGATGCCACAGCCATGAAAATGACGCTAAACAAAGGTGTGGCAGCCGTTTTTTGTTGTTTTTTTAAACTCTGAATTTTCCTCTTGTCTCCCATTATGGTTGTGGACAATGTTTGTGCTTTCTTCTTGATGTGTTTTACACAGTTAAACTACACTCAACATAAGTCGAATGTTCGGCTTGCGCCGTGTAAAGTGTTCTTCACGGGAGGGATGCTTTTTGGTTTTTGAACCGAGAGAAACTCTGACGTTGCGCAGAACAGCAACACCTTGACATGCCATCCTAGTTGTCCCCAGTGGGTCATGTCAGAGTGAAGGTGACCACATGTGCAAGTGTACAGCCTGCTGCTATGAGGGGGGGGCATCAGAACACTCTCAGTGCTCCACTTGTCCTTGCAGACATTTGTCTGGCCTGGTCACCTTCTGGAGAATAAGCTTCACTAACAGTAGAAACAGGAGAAGACATCAGAAATTGCAGACACAATCTCTAATGCCACTGTCTTTTAATGACTAAGATAATAAATTAGGATAAAACCGGCAGCTCAGCATTGTTGTTCAACGTCCAGGCACAATGCTGGGCCGCTGCTGTTCATTTCTGTTTCAGTGAGAAGGCCACAGGCTCCTGCAGATTCACTTTAGGTGGACATACCAAGCCCTGTACACATTTTACACTTGAGTTCAATTCCTAGCCTGGCCCTGGTGCACACACGGCTTGTTCTCCTGCTGTCCTTGAGGGATGACACACAAAGCCAGGCAGTGGCATAGCTGGAGAGTCTAAAACATTGTGGCCAGGCAATAGCAAAGGCAGGCTCAGAAAATGAATGGATGTGTTAGCCACTGCTGCCAAACATACATGACCTGTCCCCTTCAAAAGTGGCATAGTGGTCTTTCAGAGGGAGCTAGCAGTTGTCAAAATTTATCATCCTGCATGAAGCAGTTCCTCACCAAAATTCTGGTCCATTTCACACTTTTACAACAACAAAATTGCTCCTAGTGGAAAGGTGTACAAGTAATATTTTAGGAGGACATCCATTTTCTTAACCCTGTAATTCCAAGTCGGGGTTCACAGAGACAGCAGCAGACACGAGGTGGGTGCCAACCCAAGCAGTGCTATAAAGAATAGTTTTTTAATTTAACATTATCTTCTCATTACTTCTAAAGTCCTGCTTTCAATAAATTTCCATTAATCCTCCACAGCCTCCCCCTATTAAAAGCTGCGCTGTGCTGGAGCTTTGACTCCTCATCTCTGTGCACTTGACATGTTCTGCCCGGGTGTCCTGACGACTTGTGGGTCAACTTAAGCAGCCTGTTTGAACTGAGCAAATGGCTGAACATGTGCACAGCTGTCTGTCTGACAACACCTCCTGCTGCTGCCGCCACCAGTGGCTGGCAATGGGGGGGGAAAACTTGCTTGGCCACTAGTCAGGAGGAATGCTTCAGAAGTAGGGAGTTCATTTTATACTTGACTCGTGTGGTCCTTTCTCCTCCCGTTCACATTAGCAAACAGCTAAGGTCATCAAGCAGGAGTCCAGCATGAGCCTGTCCACTTTACTTGTCACCAACCTGCAGCATCAGAAAGAGTTTAGTACCTGCTTCTTTAGTGAGCCAGTCCCGCGCCGAGTGTCTTTCACATTCACAATAGATGCTAATTTGTATAAAGAGCGGGTCTTTGCCATTTCATCCTAAGTAATGAGCACAAGGCTTAGTCGACCTTGTCCATTACCCAGCACACACCTGCCCAGGACTTCTCCTTTCCTATTTGGCCTCAGTGTATTTCTCTACTAGCAATCCTACTGTCTGTGTCTTAAGGGTCCATATTGTTTGGGTATACTTTTTTATATTTACAAAAACAAAAGGTGTGGAGCACTCAGTCACATTTTTTTTGCAATTAAAATTACTGCCTTTATTCATCTGTGATAAAACTCTGGAAATTTCCTGTATAAAATGACATTGTATTGTATTCATCTTGGCCTTTGTACATAAACACTAAGTTATCAGTCTTCTTATTTCTTTGCCTCTTTCTTTGTTTTATTATTCTAACGCAGGAGTCGTTCTTAACACTTCTCTGTGCCACCGTCCTGTGTGAGAAGGCTGCGTCTGCCACCATTTGAGTCTGCTGGGTGGACATGTCCACCTCTCATTGGACCTCCCTCCCAAAATCCAACAAATGCCTCGTCTCTGAACTGCGTGGGAGGAGATGAAATTCCCTACTTTTTCTTTATTAATTTTTTTGGCCACGACACAAGGTTACAGTTTGACTGATGCCAATGCAAGATGAATTTTCTTTTTTTTTTTCTTCTTCTTTAATAAGCTTTCACACAACACAAAATCACAGGGTATGATTGGTTAGGCTGTGATGTGATTCTTTGAAGGGGGTGTAGATGCAGCACAGAACACCCCCTTATCATAATTCATAACTTTTAAAACTGCCTGGGAAAAAAAAATGCAGTTGGTGATCTTGTCAGTTTACATGTCTGAAAGATTGCTGGCTGTGTCATCTTTAGTGAGCAGGCACCAAACTTCAGCACTGTAATGTTTGCCATTTTTCTTCAGCACAAGACCCCTCAGGCTAACGGGTACAGTAAGTTCAACAGCATGAGTTCAACTCTCGTTTTACATACCAGCTCAGGATGGAAGGAAAAAAAATAAACCAGAGTCTTAGCCAGACGCACCGCTCTTCTGTTTGTGAGGTCCGAAACGGCCATGGGCTTCGTCACTGCATGAAATAAACGGAGCTTCCAGATGAGCGTTCACTGGCTGTCAGCTCTCACGTATGCAGAGTGCACCTAAAGACGAAACTCGTGGACCGGCTGGAATGCGTCACTAGGCATGTCACATTACACGACCCAGTTTACGGAAGCAAGTCACCAACTGCCTCCAACTCAACAAGATTATTTTGAGTGGACGCATGGCAACAGACAGCAGAGACCACCCAATAACAGCAGTCAGCCTTCAGGTGCAGCAAATGTGCCAAGAACTGCAACTCAATCGCATCACTGTCTACTCAGACAGATGGAGCCATTAAAAATGCACTCCAGCAAAGAGATTTTCATCAAAGAGTGGAGGTTGGCTAGCCTGTTCCCACATCTTCCATGATCACCTCACATTAACTACGTAGCCAAAATAAAAACACACACAGGCCACCGCAGAGTCTTAGTCCTGGTTTTGTTCTGCTCCACTAGTTCAGCCACACTGTCACTACCATTTACCCCTCCACCTTGTTGTGTCCCAAGATGTCATCAAGGTTTCCTAACATGATTCAGCATACTGCAGCCCAGGCCTGTTCAGATCCAGTGAAGCACTGAAGTCATTTGGAGACCACAGACATACAGAGCGACCATTGGGTTTTCATAAGGCTGAGCAGATGAACGAGTGAAGTAGTTGGATGTTTATGCTGCCCACACCCTCAGAACCCCTACAGCAGGCCTTGCTCACAGAACTGAGCAAAGAGCACTTCTATCTGCAGAACGAGTAGTTGAAAAGTGAACACTAAATGACATGCAGTACTTGCAACGTGATGGAGACGGCAGTATTGTGTAAAACCAAGTATTCCAAAATGCTTTTAGTCCTAGAGTTCCAATAGCTATAGCCAGCCACATGCTACAGTTAACTGAACACCAAACTGGCCGAACAGTTGGTCCATCACTGGTGAGGTCAACTCAGAATAAAGAGAGAAACAAAGACTACCATTCTTAATAGTAATATGGAAAAAATGAAGCAATAAAAAGGTTTGCAGGGCCTAGAAACCGATCACAAACCAGGAAAAAGTTCTCCTACCTGACTAAGGTTTGGTGCCATTTGTTCTTTCAACTCTTCTCACTTCAGTCTGAACAGGCTGGCTAGTGTGAGCAGCACCAATCTCCAGAGACCTCCAGCTCCAAAGCCCTTGTAGAGGACTAGGTGTTAAGGAAATTCCAAATGCCATTGACCTTTCACTCACAACTGCATTATGGGCACTTTTACCTGCAGTGTCAGTAGTGTGATCACACTTACGATATTAATAAACAGGTAAATGCTGCATTCCTCTCCATTCCAACTAGAACGTACAATTTATAGTTTGGAGAAAATGTGTAAAAATGAATCAGTTTAGACAAAAAAGTATCAAGACTGGGTTATTTACTAGTTTCATCTTACAACTGCAAAAACCAAAAAGCTGCACTAGACAATGGAAGACACATAGTCCTGCAAGTGCCAATGGGCAAAGTACCACTGGAATATTTGTAAATTACCTGAGGTACTGATAAAGATTATGAAAGTTTAATGCTGCAGTGACAAGTGCTGCGGGCTCATAGATTCAGGATTCAGTCCCACCCAGGCCACTGCTGATTTGTACTGCACTGTTTAAATAATAAACTCTTTGAAAGGCACTATACAAACTATGGCCTGATTCTGCACGGAGAGTCTGTTAGAACATGACAAGTGTTGAGAAGAACAGGCCATTTAACCCAACAGAGCTCACAGGTCCCACTTGAACTGTTCCAACAGATCAACCTGAGACTGAAGGACTGAAGGACCTCCAAGCACTTGATAACTTAATCGGGTGACATTTAAAACATCTACCCTCTTTGCTCCTGGGCTCTTGAATGGAGTTTTACATACATGGCTTCCACCAGGTCAGTTCTTAATCAGTGACTGCATACATTCTGATTTTAAAGAAGTCTGAAAGGACTGAGCTACCTCAGGCCTTCCCTCATACTTCATATCCCAAAGTCCTGGGGTAGTACAGCTCTGGGCGTTCTCTAGTATTGTTATAGTTTGAAAGATGGCAGCCACAGCAGCACTGGAGACTAGAGGTGGCTTCTCAAACGTGCTGTAGACATGAAGCTTAAGCCTGTGCAGCACCGCATCCCATCAACCTTCTTAATTGCTTAGGCTCTTGGTAGATAGAGGAAATATTTTCCTACCTCCCTCTTTCCCTTTTGACTTGATACACATCAAAATTGGTTGTAAATGTATAAAAAAAATTATATAAACCTGAGTTTTTTTATGTTGTGTATACAAGGTATGTTTACATCCAACCATATCATATGTAGGGATGACTGGATTTTATGGGGTCTGTTACCCAGAACTAAACAAAAACAAGGATCAGCACATTGTTTAATGTATACCGTTTAGTTATTACTATCATAAGTACAGTAATTAAAAAATGACTAGAGCTCCAAATCATGGGACTGCTTTAATAGTTATTTGATTATATGTGACAGTTACCTCCAAATATTTAACATTAAGCTCAGCTTGCAGATGACATCCTTTTATGTCCAAGCAAAACTTCAAAAAGGTGTGTCTAGGTGACTGTCACATGAAGCGAGGTCCAATACGGTCATAACCATGGATGTTCTTTAAGAAAAGAGTGCAAATGTGATTGACATGCAAAGCCATAATCTGGTGCAACTGTGTGTGACCAGTGAAGCAACGGCAAAGCAAGGGGAACATCCTGTGTAGAGCCTTTATAAACTGTAGCTTCTTCAAACAAAACTGGGGCCTAACCATGTGCATCTCTCACAGTTGTTTGAATGAAATGTTTGGTTTTATTACCAAAACAAAATCCAAAGTTAAAGCATTTGCACAAATTCATTACAACATTTTCTGTAAGGGAGCTGTGGAAGCACAAGGGATGCAACAAAAGCCAAAATATAGCCTGGCTGTGCTAATCCACTTACATTTTAGTGCTCATTAAATGTTTGCCCTTAGTGGACTGAGAGAGAACACTTGGTGCACCCTTGGCAATAGAATATCAGGGGCCATAATGGGCTTCAAGAAGTGACCTGCTTAAAAAGGTCGAGATTGACCACACCAAACAATTACACAGGCTGTAAAGAGGAATTACGGCTGTAAAAGATCATATTAAAAACACACACACAGAGACATCTGGGAAACTCCTAAAGCTAGAAAACACTTAAAAAAAAAAAAAAAAAAAAAAAAAAAAACCAATTCTGGTAACCACTGGCTGGTTTGCTTAATGTGTACCACAGCTAAATTAAATTAGTTTTGTCAAAGACAAAACATTCTCTCTCCAGTATAGTTAGTCCTTGCTGACCATCCCCTTTTGGGGTGGGATGGGGAGGAAGCTACAAAATCATAGATTCAATGTTGAATCCCATGAGAGACTAGTCAATCTATCTATCTACAAGGCAGGGTGAAGAAAACAGTCATACCACTGGCCAAAGTAATGAAAGTACTCATACCTCCAGTGTCCTGACCTCCAGTCCCATCATAAGTAAACTTACACACTGGGGACTTGAGCAAAGAGTGTGCCATACGACAACGTCCCGGTCCTTGATTAGACATTGTGCAGAAGTGATTAAAAGACTAAACAAATATCTGGTTATACAGCACTGCAGTCGAGGCAACATCACATCTAAGGCCACACAGAGTACTACAGCTTGGCGTCTGAACTCCCCCTCTTCTCTTCATTGTTCTATCATAGATCATAACAAAACACACACATGTAGATGTGTAATTGTATGAAATAAAAATTTATACCATCAAATGTGTGCTGATACTAAGTGGCAGAATGTCTATCAATGAGTATTCTAAAGTGTGTGTGACAAGAAAAATCTAATAAAAGCAGCAGCAGCAAAATCTGTATGAGATGCATCTACATAAGTTGTCTTGGCAGCACAGTCCTACTCAATATTCTAAAAGAGACTTACACAGGGTCTACTGGCCAATTTAAAATTATTTAGATATTTAGATGAGTTTAGATGTGCCCTGTGAAGGATCGGGGTCTCTGTTCACTAAGTGGATAAGAAGAATTAGAAAATTCCTTGTTTTAAAAAACACTTTGAAATGTTGCCTTGAGGAACACCCAAGATTTCCATGGTGCTAGATAACAAAACTTGACTGATTCAATAGAAACCACGATAGCCTCAAAGTTACTGTAACAGTGCCTGGCAAGAACTTTGCATGATGCATGCTGACCTCTCAGTTCGATCTTAGCATAAACATAATATAAATAAAATGGCCTTAATCTTTAAGACACCATGACATTCCCACTATACAATACTAGTACGTCCAACAATCCATTGCCTTAAGTTGCTTATTCAGTCCATGCTCCATCTCCACGATCCCTTAACAGCATAACACATGAACCGACTGTGGATTGTTGAAATTCACTCTACTAAGAAACGGATGCCGTAAACATTTTGTAGCAAGCTGACCTCTCCACATTTACTGGATTATCCATGTATGACATCAGTGAGCCAATGAGATCTAATGCAAGTACCTGAACGACCAATTCAAACCCATCTGAAGTCTGTTACTGCACCACATCTTGACTCACTCTAGTTTGCTTGCAAGGAAAATACATCTGTGGACAATGTTAGAGACACTGGACCACATTTAGTACGAGAGCATACAGACAGTATGGTAACTTACACTATAATACTGGTCGTAGAGTTAAGCTTGGTATTTGACTCCATTGTCCCTTTTGCAAATGGCAGTTACAACCTCTCCCACTAGAAATGAATGATTCTGCAGGCAATATGGTGGAATTCTCCAAATATTTGGGCTCAACTGGCACAAACACACTTGGCCGGGCCTTTAACACCACTTCCGTCACTAAGAAGCCTCAGCAGCAGATGTACTTTTCAATGCCAACTTAAATAATATTTCCCATCCCAATTCTACCAAGCCATAATTAAAAGTGTGATCATATGCAGATGTGTATGCATCTAGTGTCCTGTGAAAAGGTCCACCACTGACTTCTCACTCAGGGCATAACTTGCTTCAAAAACGTCCCTCTGGTGCACACACGCACACACACACGCGCACACACACACACTTTCATTTGCACGTCCCATTTACACTATACTGTAACTGTTTATAATGTATGCCGTATGTGATGCTGTGTTATAATGAGCAATTTCCTCAATCTTACAGTCATGGCCGAAATTATCGGCACCCCTGGAATTTTCCCAGAAAATGCTCCATTTCTCCCAGAAAATTATTGCAATTACAAATGTTTTGGTATACACGTTTATTTCCTTTATGTGCATTGGAACAACACAAAAAAACAGAAAAAAAGCCAAATCTGGCATCATGTCACACAGAACTCCAAAAATGGGCCGGACAAAATTATTGGCACCCTTTCAAAATTGTGGGTAAATCGTTTTATTTCAAGCATATGATGCTCATTTGAACTCAGCTGTGGCAAGAAACAGGTGCTGGCAATATAGCAATCACACCTGAAGCCAGTTAAAATGGAGAAAAGTTGACTCAACCTTTCTGTTGTGTGTCTGAGTGTGCCACACTAAGCATGGAGAACAGAAAGAAGAGCAGAGAATTGTCTGAGGACTTTAGAACAAAAATTGTGGAAAAATATCAACAATCTCATGGCTACAAGTCCATCTCCAGAGATCTTCATGTTCCTTTGTCCACTGTGCACAGCATAATCAAGAAGTTCACAACACATGGCACTGTAGCTAATCTCCCTGGACTTGGACGGAAGAGAAAAATAAAAAACTGCAACGAAGGATAGTCCGAATGGTGGATAAACAGCCCCAATCAACTTCAAAACATATTCAAGCTGTTCTGCAGACTCAGGGTGCAACAGTGTCATATTAAACTATCCGTTGACATCTGAACGAAATGAAACGCTATGGCAGGATAGCCAGGAGGACCCCATTGCTGACACAGAAACATAAAAAAGCCAGACTGGAGTTTGTCAAAATGTACTTGAGGAAGCCAAAATCCTTCTGGGCAAACGTCTTGTGGACAGA
Source organism: Erpetoichthys calabaricus (assembly GCF_900747795.2). Taxonomy (NCBI): domain Eukaryota; kingdom Metazoa; phylum Chordata; class Cladistia; order Polypteriformes; family Polypteridae; genus Erpetoichthys; species Erpetoichthys calabaricus. Next base: position 154,702,292 of record NC_041394.2, on the reverse strand, counting down.
TGAGACCAAGGTAGACCTTTTTGGTAAAGCTCATCATTCTACTGTTTACAGAAAACGGAATGAGACCTACGAAGAAAAGAACACCGTACCTACAGTCAAACATGGTGGAGGTTCTAAGATGTTTTAGGGATGTTTTGCTGCCTCTGGCACTGGATGCCTTGACTGTGTGCAAGGCATCATGAAATCTGAAGACTACCAAAAGATATTGGGGCGCAATGTAGGGCCCAGTGTCAGAAAGCTGGGTCTGCGTCAGAGGTCATGGGTGTTCCAGCAGGACAATGAATCCAAACACACCTCTAAAATCACCCAGAAACTGTTGAAGACAAAGCGCTGGAGAGTTCTGAAGTGGCCAGCAATGAGTCCGGATCTAAATCCGATTGAACACTTATGGAGAGATCTCAAAATTGCTGTTGGGAGAAGGCGCTCTTCAAATCTGAGAGACCTTGAGCAGTTTGCAACAGAAGAGTGGTCGGAAATTCCAGTTGAGAGGTGTAACAAGCTTGTTGATGGTTATAGGAAGCGCTTGATTTCAGTTATTTTTTCCAAAGGGCGTGCAACCAAATACTAAGTAGAGGGTGCCAATAATTTTTGGCTTTTTTTTTTATCTGTTTTTTGTGTTGTTCCAATGCACATAAAGGAAATAAACGTGTATACCAAAACATTTCTAATTGCAATAATTTTCTGGGAGAAATGATGCATTTTCTGGGAAAATTCCAGGGGTGCCGATAATTTCGGCCAGGACTGTACATAAGGAAGGTAACACAATCTTAGTCATTGGTAAAAATGGAAACAACAAGGGTAATAAAATTGATCACTTATTAAAAGTCAAGGCAGAGGTAAAAGAATTGAGGTGAATCATGGACTCTGATTTAATCTTTAAATCGCATATTACCCAGTTACTAGGACTGCATTTTTTCATTTAAGGACTATTACTAAAGTTAGGCATCTTATAAGTTTGTAAGATGCTGAGAAATTAATTTATGCTTTTCTTTAATTGGCTAGATTACTGTAATGCATTCCTAACAGGACTATTTAAGAAAGACATAAATCAGTTGCAATTTGTGCAGAATGCAGCAGCAAGAATCTTAACTAAAAAAAGAAAATCTGAGCACATTACACCACTCTTATTTTTGTTACATTGGTTACCCATGTCATGTAGAACAGACTTTGAAATACTTGCTAACGGTATATAAACTTAAACAATCTTAGCTCTTCCTTTATTTTGTAATGCCCGTCCTCCGCCATTCCAAGTTGTAACATTAGATCTTCTATTGGTGGTCTGCTTATTATTTTATGAGCAAAGCATAAAAAGTGGTTAGGCAGCCTTTTGCTGTTATTCCAGCTTTTGGGTGAATACTGTGGATCATTTAAAAAAAAAAAAAAACTCACAAAAACACATTTTTATTTTGTTTTTCACAACTACTTTTTAGTTCCACACTTAACTAGATATGCAGAGAATTACCAAACTCTAACAAATCTGCAAATCATTATTAAATCTCTTACCACACCATTTTCCTTTCCGGTTCTTTTGAGGTGGCACTGTACAGCAGCCTGTGATGTCTGAAATAACCACTTTCACTCACTGCACTGAATCCTCTAAGACAGGGGGTTCCCAGCCTGGGGTGCCTGCACATTGAACATTACTTAAACTTGGTAGGTCGGAATCTTCTGAACAGGTGTCAGTCAGCACTTTCACTTGAGTTGCTCTAAAACTGGCTTCATGGCTTTTCATTTGCCATTGTGTTTTAGATAGAAATCTCCACCCCACTCATGAACATTGAGGAGTTACCATGAAGTGGCAGAATGCATCAAAATATTCATGATTTTTTTGCAGCGTGAGATTTGATTCACTAGATGGCAGCAAAATACTACCCAATGAGTTATTTGGGCCTAACACCATAAAGTGGATCATTGTTCGTCACCCTGTCCCTGGCTCAGGCTTAACCATATTTACATAGAATTCTGAATCCTTGTCATAAGGTTAATGCCAGGAAGGTCAAAAGTAAATTCTCTGTTGAGATTTTTTTGATGGTAGACTGTGTTTATCTCCCATTTTATATCATGGTGCAGAGAATCACAACTGTGCTGCGGATTATCTTCATCAATTCTATATTGTGCATTAAGTTCTAAGTTATTTTCAGTACATCACATAGCCAGACACACTACCTCTTCTCCTGTAGACAGGCTTGTCATTATTGCTAATGAGGTCTCCTAGGTTTGTGTCACCTGCAAATTTTACCAGCTTGATAGAAGGGGCACCAAAGGTACACTCATTGGTGTAGAGCAGAGTTGAGAGCACACCACCTCGAGGCACCCAAGTGACAGTGGTTAGGGTTTCTCTGAGGTAAGGACCCAGCCTCACTAGCAGCCTCCTGTCTGACAAGAAATTGGCAGTTCACTAGCAGATGAAGGGGTCCATGTTCATTTGTAGGAGACTACCATGCAGCCGCTCCAGGGCCATAGTATTTAAGGTGGAACTAAAATATAAACAGCACTCTGGCATAAAGGTCTGGAGTACACAGATGCTTGTATTTTAGAATTAGGTTTACTGCATCATCTACTTACTGGTTTTCTCTGTAAGCAAATTGTAATGGGTCAAGAATGGGTTTGGTGGTGAACCTAAACTAGGACAGGAACTGCCATTCAAAACATTTCCAAAGTACTGATGTTAAGACTACTGACTTGTAGTCATTACTCTGGTTATGTGATCCTTCTTTTGAATGGGGACAATAATGGAGATCTTAAAACATGGTTTACATAAGGCAAGAGATTAGTTAAAATGTTTAGTAAAAACAGGAACTACCGGTAAGTGGGTGGCACAGTGTTTCGGAATGCCCAATGAAATTCCATCTGCACCATCTGCTTTTTTTGATGTTTGGACCTTAAAACAATTTGTAGTTCATCCATCTCTATAAATATGAGGGCCCTTTACCCCCTAGGATGGCTAACTGGACACAGTGCTAGTCTGTCTTCCACCAGAAGAGGTTCTGGCACCCTACTCTATAACCCTGAAATAAATTTGTGAATGTATTGTGTTTATGCAAGTTTAAAAAAAAAAACAACTCATTTTTGGATTAATTCAGTACTTGGACTTTATAAACCAAAAATTAAAATGGAATAAAGTCAGTCTTAAACATTTAAGACACAAAAAAATTCCAAGAACAGTGGCTGTTCTAGAATTTATAAAGTGAATTAGACTTGAGCTTAAGAGAGAGCTATGTTTCTTGAACTTGCACTGCAGCCTTAGTGATTAATGTTCTAAAATGAGATTCTGAAGAGGCCTCTTTCAGTTTCCACTTTCCTTACCACAAATAATCACAGCAAAATTTTAGAAAGTATTTTGTTAAACTTCACTCACAGTTCTTGCTATTTATATTGATAGGGAAATTAAATCCCTATGCAAGGTGTGCTAGATCACTAAGCCTTTAATTCAATATTGATGTACATTTGATCAAGTTTTTAAAGTGCTTTTCCAAGTTATAGCCAAAAAAATAAAGTCATGAATAACACTTAATTGTGCATTTTAGAAAATTTGCATTTTAAGAATGATACACTTAGTGCATGAAGCTCCAGTGCCTATAAAAATGATGTTACATTCCATTAGTATTGATGGTAACAAGCCAAGAAGGTTAGACTGGAACTCCAATCTCTTCAGCTCATCCTGAAGCATTCAGAGGTACTCCTATCTCATCCCAAAAAAAAAAAAAAAAAAAAAAGAAGTAGTGCCTTTATGAATGGCAAATGAACTGTAGAGGTACCCGCTTTGGTAGTTCCGTTTCTTTTGAATGATGGAGCCATTTGGGGAGTGCCACTTGTTCATATATTTACCATTGTGAAATAAGGCGCTATATAGGCACCTAACCTAGCACAGATTCACACTAAGGCACGTGTAAAAGCACAAAGACTTATTTTTCTTCATCTGTGGGGCACATCTTCCCTGTGAATCCCACAGGCAATACACAGTCCCAAAGCACAACCAAACCAATCCTTCCTCTGGCACCACCACTCCTCCCAGGCAACCTCGTCCTCTTCCTCCCAATTCTGGCTCCTGAGTGGTGGATGCTGGCTCTTTTTATAGCCCACCCGGAAGTGCTCCAGGTGCTTGATCACCTGTTGCTAATTGCACTTCCGGGCAGGGGCTGCAGAGATGTCCAGGCTGGCTCCGGGATCCATGCAGCACCCCCTGGCGGCCACCCCAGATCCCCACAGGGTTGTGAAGAACTCCATCTCCCATGGAACCCTGCGGGAAACGGAGGCTCCATCGTCACCCAGGGAGGCTGCCACCAAGCATCCCGGGGGAGGTACGGAGGAGCCCATGGCTGCTCCCCTGGAACATATGCAGCAGGGGCGTCCCGGCCAGGCATGGGACCCAGCCGCCCCTTACACAATTTTTTTTTTAATTTTGCTGACATACAGTAATAAATTAACAAGTTTACAGGCAATTTCAATATTCATATTTTAAAACAACAATACACCAAAGCAACCAAGTTTATGAACATTGTGTATTCAGTTTTTCTGAGCATATTAAACAAACCATGCACAAGGGTGGTTACATTAATATTGAAAGAACTTAAATGTGATGTAGATCATGGACATTAGAATTTCTGACCACATTATTTTCTTTGGCATAACTATCTTCAATTACAACTAAAAAGGAATGTATGAAGAGTCTGTATTTTGACACAGCAGCTGTCTCCACATTTTCTAGTATTAATAGTCAGTTGGAATTTGGCTCTTATTCTAATACAGCCAGGAATATTGGCAGCCAGGTTTGACCATTGTAATACTCAGCAGAAGGTCACAGCTGGCAAAGTAGCCCAATACATTTGTTTTTTAAAAATTATATATAAATCTCTGTATATCTATCAATATGCCATGGAAGTCTGCAAACTCAAAAGGATTGCTACTAACTTGAGTGAATAATGGATATATTAACAGCACTCTGAGAAATTCTGAAGACTTAAACAACTAGACACAAAGCAGTGAGGTGTACAACAGGTCTTATTTGTAAAATTATCAGCGACAGTGTAGGAAATCCAGAACTTTATGTTGGACTCCACCTATGAAGGGCACAAACAAATCATAAAAGTGATCATGAAGCTTTTGCAGCTCATTTTTTTGTAGGAAGATGTCCAAGTATGATACAGGCCTTTAAAACCAGTGTTACTCCTGTTAAAAAAAAAAAAAAAAAAATCATTATGTTAACTAAAATTAAACAAAAACTAGAAAATAAAAATGAAATATCCATCCATCCATCCATCCATTGTCTCCCGCTTATCCGAGGTCGGGTCGCGGAGGCAGCAGCCCGAGCAGAGATGCCCAGACTTCCCTCTCCCCGGCCACTTCTTCTAGCTCTTCCGGGAGAATCCCAAGGCGTTCCCAGGCCAGTCGAGAGACATAGTCCCTCCAGCGTGTCCTGGGTCTTCCCCGGGGCCTCCTCCCGGTTAGACGTGCCCGGAACACCTCACCAGGGAGGCGTCCAGGAGGCATCCTGATCAGATGCCCAAGCCACCTCATCTGACTCCTCTCGATGCGGAGGAGCAGCAGCTCTACTCTGAGCCCCTCCCGGATGACTGAACTTCTCACCCTATCTTTAAGGGAAAGCCCAGACACCCTGCGGAGGAAACTCATTTCAGCCGCTTGTATTCGCGATCTCGTTCTTTCGGTCACTACCCATAGCTCATGACCATAGGTGAGGGTAGGAACATAGATCGACTGGTAAATTGAGAGCTTCGCCTTGCGGCTCAGCTCCTTTTTCACCACGACAGACCGATGCAGCGCCCGCATTACTGCGGATGCCGCACCGATCCGCCTGTCGATCTCACGCTCCATTCTTCCCTCACTCGTGAACAAGACCCCGAGATACTTGAACTCCTCCACTTGGGGCAGGATCTCGCTACCAACCCTGAGAGGGCACTCCACCCTTTTCCGGCTGAGGACCATGGTCTCGGATTTGGAGGTGCTGATTCTCATCCCAGCCGCTTCACACTCGGCTGCGAACCGATCCAGAGAGAGCTGAAGATCACGGCCTGATGAAGCAAACAGGACAACATCATCTGCAAAAAGCAGTGACCCAATCCTGAGCCCACCAAACCGGACCCCCTCAACACCCTGGCTGCGCCTAGAAATTCTGTCCATAAAAGTTATGAACAGAATCGGTGACAAAGGGCAGCCCTGGCGGAGTCCAACTCTCACTGGAAACGGGTTCGACTTACTGCCGGCAATGCGGACCAAGCTCTGGCACCGATCGTACAGGGACTGAACAGCCCTTATCAGGGGGGCCGGTACCCCATACTCTCGGAGTACCCCCCACAGGATTCCCCGAGGGACACGGTCGAATGCCTTTTCTAAGTCCACAAAACACATGTAGACTGGTTGGGCAAACTCCCATGCACCCTCCAGGACCCTGCTAAGGGTATAGAGCTGGTCCACTGTTCCGCGACCAGGACGAAAACCACACTGTTCCTCCTGAATCCAAGGCTCGACTATCCGACGGACCCTCCTCTCCAGGACCCCTGAATAGACTTTTCCAGGGAGGCTGAGGAGTGTGATCCCTCTGTAGTTGGAACACACCCTCCGATCCCCCTTCTTAAAGAGGGGGACCACCACCCCGGTCTGCCAATCCAGAGGCACTGTCCCTGATGTCCATGCGATGTTGCAGAGGCGTGTCAGCCAAGACAGTCCTACAACATCCAGAGCCTTGAGGAACTCCGGGCGTATCTCATCCACCCCCGGGGCCCTGCCACCAAGGAGTTTTTTGACCACCTCGGTGACCTCAGTCCCAGAGATGGGGGAGCCCACCTCTGAGTCCCCAGGCTCTGCTTCCTCATTGGAAGGCATGTTAATGGGATTGAGGAGGTCTTCGAAGTATTCCCCCCACCGACCCACAACGTCCCGAGTCGAGGTCAGCAGCGCACCATCCCCACCATATACAGTGTTGACACTGCACTGCTTCCCCTTCCTGAGACGGCGGATGGTGGACCAGAATCTCCTCGAAGCCGTCCGAAAGTCATTCTCCATGGCCTCCCCAAACTCCTCCCACGCCCGAGTTTTTGCCTCAGCAACCACCAAAGCCGCATTCCGCTTGGCCTGCCGGTACCTATCAGCTGCCTCCGGGGTCCCACAGGACAAAAGGGTCCTGTAGGACTCCTTCTTCAGCTTGACGGCATCCTTCACCGCCGGTGTCCACCAGCGGGTTCGGGGATTGCCACCACGACAGGCACCGACCACCTTACAGCCACAGCTCCGGTCAGCTGCCTCAACAATAGAGGCACGGAACATGGCCCATTCGGACTCAATGTCCCCCCACCTCCCTCGGGATGTGGTCGAAGTTCTGCCGGAGGTGGGAGTTGAAGCTACTTCTGACAGGGGGCTCTGCCAGACGTTCCCAGCAGACCCTCACAACACGTTTGGGCCTACCACGCCTGACCGGCATCCTCCCCCACCATCGAAGCCAACTCACCACCAGGTGGTGATCAGTTGACAGCTCTGCCCCTCTCTTCACCCGAGTGTCCAAGACATGTGGCCGCAAGTCCGACGACACGACCACAAAGTCGATCATCGAACTGAGGCCTAGGGTGTCCTGGTGCCAAGTGCACATATGAACACCCCTATGCTTGAACATGGTGTTCGTTATGGACAATCCGTGACGAGCACAGAAGTCCAATAACAAAACACCGCTCAGGTTCAGATCAGGGGGGCCATTCCTCCCAATCACGCCCTTCCAGGTCTCACTGTCATTGCCCACGTGAGCATTGAAGTCTCCCAGCAGAACGAGGGAGTCCCCAGAAGGTATGCCCTCTAGCACCCCCTCCAGGGACTCCAAAAAGGGTGGGTACTCCGAACTGCTGTTCGGTGCATACGCACAAACAACAGTTAGGACCCGTCCCCCCACCCGAAGGCGAAGGGAGGCTACCCTCTCGTCCACCGGGGTAAACCCCAATGTACAGGCTCCAAGTTGGGGGGCAATAAGTATACCCACACCTGCTCGGCGCCTCTCACCGGGGGCAACTCCAGAGTGGTAGAGAGTCCAGCCCCTCTCAAGGAGATTGGTTCCAGAGTCCAAGCTGTGCGTCGAGGTGAGTCCGACTATATCTAGCCGGAACCTCTCAACTTCGCGCACTAGCTCAGGCTCCTTCCCCTTCAGAGAGGTGACATTCCACGTCCCAAGAGCCAGTTTCTGTAGCCGAGGATCGGACCGCCAAGGTCCCCGCCTTCGGCCACCACCCAACTCACACTGCACCCGACCTCCTTGGCCCCTCCCATAGGTGGTGAGCCCATGGGAAGGGGGACCCACGTTGCCTCTTCGGGCTGTGCCCGGCCGAGCCCCATGGGTGCAGGCCCGGCCACCAGGCGCTCGCCATCGAGCCCCACCTCCAGGCCTGGCTCCAGAGTGGGGCCCCGGTGACCCGCGTCCGGGCAAGGGAAAACGCCGTCCAAAATTGTTTTTCTTCATAGGAGGTTTGGTTAACCGCTCTTTGTCTCATCCCTCACCTAGGACCAGTTTGCCTTGGGTAGCCCTACCAGGGGCATAAAGCCCCGGACAACAGAGCTCCTAGGATCATTGGGACACGCAAACCCCTCCACCACGATAAGGTGACGGTTAAAGGAGGGGAAAAATGAAAAATGAAATAGTTTTTGTAATTTAATTTTTCACCACACATCATGAATGGGTATATTTATGATATATGAGGTCCAACACCCAAAAAAAAAAAAAAAACTCCTTATAACTATTTATTTAACAAATCAAGAAAATTAACTTGACTATCACCTTAAAATAGTTCCCTTCTGAGTCGGCACACAGTTGTGCTGCCAATGTTCAAAGCTATTCTGCAGATCATTCTCTGAAATTCTGTCGAGGATCTTCATCGTTTCTGCTTTCACATCTTCTATTGACAAAAAATGGGCTCCTTTAAGCACCGACTTGTGCCACTCAAAAACGTGTGTATGAGACATGCACTCTTCACTGTAAGCCTCAGTCAATAATTAAAAAGTTTCACAAGAAACGATGTTAACTCGCTGTTCCCTCTTGCACTCCAACATTTTCCAAACAAGGGTATGAAAACTATATGGGAAACTATACACCAAAGGTGGTAGGAATTTCACCCATTTAACCTTACTTCCAACAAATATTGATCATTTATTGACGGTACCTTTGCAGCGATATAGATTAAGCAAGTGCATAGCATGCAGTCAATGTTATCAACTAAGCCAACATTACACATACACGTTCAGTTTTAAATCGGGTTATTAGTACTGAAATTTTAATGTGGGCGATATGATATCCCAGAGTGCGCTTCCTCACACTGTCATGAGTTTTTCTACGTTAAAATGTAGAGGACTGTGATTATCTTAATATATTTAGAATGACACAATACTGCAAAGTTCTTAATAGTGGATCTCCCTCCAAGTGTTTACTTTGCAGCGGCGCAGAAGTCTAGCAAACAAATACTCCTTGAATGGTTGATATTTTTCCAGCATTTGGCTGTAAAACCGATAATTAAAGCCACTCTTATCCTATTCATAGTTCCTTGTCCTCATTCTTGTAATTCAGAACTTTGACTTGCAAATGTTTATTAATGTTTGACACTAGATTGTGTCCTGTGTTATTATGTCATCTTTCCTTTTATTTTTGTTGTATTCCTTTCACTATTTGTGAAACACTTTCAACATTCAAAAGGTGCTATATAAATATAATGTATTAATATTACCATTACACAGGTTTGAGTTATAACCTTGTCAGTGTCTGTATGGAGTTTGTATGTTCTTCACATGTGCATGTGGACGGAGTATGTGTAACTTCATATTGTTTTATACATGGATATTCGAATTAAGCACTCATCTGCCAAAACCGGTGTATTCCTGCACATGTAGTTAAATTACATCCACCCAGCTCAGGCTCACAGGAGGCTCCCCAGGTTTTGCATGTTGCTTATTCAGTGAATGACCTAAGACTTTGCTATATCAGATGTTCAGTATTTAATGTAAATAATGTACTTGTAGAAATGCAGTATATAGATAGATAGATAGATAGATACTACATGGAAACTTTAATTTCTATTTATGCCCCGGTTATTAACACAGTTCAAGAAGGGATATTTCAACAGTATTTCAAAAAATAGTCAGAATTTTTTTAAAAAATGCACTTAAAATTTCAGTATGGGTAGATGACATATAATCAGCATCAGAAGATATCAAAAATAAGTGTTTGTATAGTAATCTTACTGCTGTAATGGACGGCCGGCAGCTCAACCCAGACGAAACCCCCAGGATGCTAGAAGGTGACTTCCCTGCAGCTTAGCAGTGCCCCAGATTCCCGCAGGGCACTATGGGAGATGGAGTTCAGCTTCACAGCCCTGCTGGGTACCACGGGTGCCAACAGGGGACGCTGCAAGGAGACACGGGGATTTCAGTTTCCAATATAGCCCGGAAGTACTCTCAAGTCATGGGGACAGAAGGACAGGAGTACTTCTGACCTAAAGAAAAATGTAATTCTCCATCTGACCCAGAAGTGCTGACAAGTCACGTGAACAAAAGAGGAGAAGCATTTCCGGGTCAAGAACTATATAAAGGACTATGGGAGACCCAGCAAGAGGGCCGGAGTTGGGAGGGAGTGTGACGGAGCTGCTGGGAGGAGAGAATTGTTTAATTATTGTAGTGTGATTATAGTTATTGCCTGTTTGTTGTGGTGGAGGTTGTTTGGGGCACTTTAATTAAAAAAAAAAAATATATATATTCTTTGTACTTTTAACTTGTGTCCAGTGTGTTTGTCTGTTGGGGAAAAGGTAAGCAATAGTGCCACCTAGCATCCACGATCACACTGCTCACAAAGGGAAGCTCGAAAATAAAGAAAGCATTTTTGAAATTAGATAATTTCCCTAAACGTGTTGGTAACAAATGACATTAGAGCACAATCGTTATTTTATTCTGTACTTTATACTGAAAGCCTTGAACTGTCACATTATCAGGAGAAAATGGAGTTCTGTCACAGACAGTAAAATTGTATGTATTAAGTTGACAGATACAACTAGAATGACGTACAGTTTTGACAACTATAAATAAAAGCTGCTTTTACACATGCCAAACTGTCAATTTGAACAATGTGGCGAGTACTGAAGTAAAAATGTGAAAAAACAGTTAATTGGTGAAACACAGTGTGTTTTACAACTGTAATGTAGCAGGTTGAACTTCAGAAAATAAATGTACTAGAACTTTGCAGAACACTTTATACAATACTTGGTAGAATAATTCAACCCAAAATTTCCAGCTGCATCCTCAATCCTGTCCCGGTAGAGATTTTACAGAGACGTCCGACTGCCTTGTTGACAGCATACTAGACATACATAACCTTCCAGTACATTCTGGCTCTTTTCCAAGTTCTTTAAAGCTGCAGTAGTAAAACCTCTGCTGAAGAACAATAACCTTGACTATTTTGTTTTATACAGACCACTCTGGCCTACTGGTTTTAATCCAAATTGAACAAGAAGAAAAAAAAATCCTCCAACAATTAGTCTAGAAAGGTATCAGTTACGTTTTAGACTTTATCATAGAATAGAAACTACTCTTGAAGTAGTTAGTGACTTTCAGCTAATGCAGTTGCCAACATAGGAGATCTTGTTCTCTTCGATTGGAGTGCTGCATTTGGTGCCATACATCAAACAATCCTCATTAACCATCATAAATAATGGAATGGCTTTTCAGGTAGTTTGATGAGTAACTTGAAACCATAAATAACAGGGAAGAACTTCAATTCACAACTACTTGCAAAGATGTCAAAAATACAGTACGTGACCATACATTTACTGATTGATTCTAAGTCCTTTAATTCTCACCCTACATACTTCCTTTAGGTCAGATTATTGGTCAGGTGGCTTTTTGCCATTAGGTACCACAAATCTGAAATATTTTACTGAAAGCAACACATTAGGGTAGTACTATTGAGAATGAAAACAAATGCACTATTCAGAATGTGTAATGCATTTATTGCTGCAAATTAAAACTAATAGTCATATATGATTACTATTATAGAATACAACTGTTGGCAGTTATTCATATTTTTAATCATTATTTATCTTTCCTCTTTTCCCCTCCTCCACCTGTCCCAAGTACTCTGAAGATGCCTTTTGATGATGATAAGAATGAAGGAGATCCTCTCCTAGGAAGCCTGCTGAATATTTCTTCTAGAACATTTAATCATACCGTAGAATAGCTAGGTGGGGATGAGCCATCATTTAGCATTCAGCCCAGATGGAGATTCGTTTTCTTCTCTTTCCCGCCCACAACTTATATGTCAAATCAACTTCCCCCGTTATAAACGGAGACTCTAGATTACTTTTTGTTATTTTTCTTTTACTATTTGTAAAGCAATTTCAGTTACATTCTTTGTATGAACATATGCTATAGAAATAAATATTGTTGAGCTTTAGCTACTTTCAGTATATCTGTAGTTTCATTCTGAATGGGAAGCAGCACTTCACCTGAGTGGCCAAGAATTCATGTGCATAAACAAATGAAATCATCTAGCACCCAAAGCAGACAGACAAATAACCTCAAAGCTTTAGCTGCATCTCAATATACATTTTTATTTATTTTATTTATTTATGAAAAATGAAGACAATAGAGGAAACAAACTTTAGAACAGATTTGACCCAAAACCAAAAACGCACCTACTGTTCTAAAGCCAAAAGGTTTGCTTGAATTTTAAATTCACATTCTCCATGAACCAACATACACAGACTGTTGGTTTTACAATTACCTTTTGGAATCTCTCCGCCTGACATTATATACAAAGGAGGAGTGGTGGTTCTGTGGCTAAGGATCTGCGCTGGTATCTGGAAGGTTACGGATAGAAATCCCGATACTGCCAGAAGGGATCCTACTCCATTGGGCCTTTGAGCAAGGTCCTTAAGTTTGCTCCAGGGGTGTTGAACAATGGCTGATCTTGCACTCTGCCCCTAAAGATTATACAAAGTATACATCCCTAACATTTGGCCACAAATGAGGTCTAGAACGAAAACAATGACACTCAACAAAGACTTCTAGCACAGCTCTTTCTGATCAGTATCACTACTAACATTTTAAATGTGCTCCATTCAGATTTCATGACCTTAATTTCCACATTCCAACCCTAAGCAAAAGCACTTATTTCGAGTTTTCAAGACCCTCTCTTTTACAGCTTGGTTTTGCAGAGTCTGTTCAATGCTAATATCATCCGTTTATTGTTAAATGGTTATTGGAGAACAATGGCTCTTTACCAGTTTGACCATGGAGTAATATCTGCTCTCTCTTACTTTCAGCACTTTTATTTGTGTGTGTCTGAACTGCTCTTCGCCAGCACTCCCTTTTTTAAGCGTGTTCCTGTAAAGCCCTCCCTCCTGTCCGATTTTATAATTTTCTTTGAAGGCGAGTCTTTCTGTATTCACCTTTACTCTCTCTCATGCATCTCACACACACTCTTCACCAAAGCCAAACTGTCCGGATTGTTATGAGGGACTGGACACACAGACCTTAGTGTTTTTTTTTTTTACACAGCAGAGAGATATATATGTGTAGTTCATGATTTATAGAGGAATGTAAATCGCAGTTTACCACACCAATTCAGAAGATACTCCTTCAGGCATTTCCATTCCCATAAGCAGTGCAGTTTCCCTAGGATAACAGGAATCCATAGCCTGAACCCAATGGTACATCAAAACAGAGGAGTACAATCTCCAAAAAGTCAAGATTATTTTGAATAATTGTAAAGCACACAAGTAAACTCAAGTGAATTGTTTCCTCTCAATCTTTTAATCATATCCGTGTCAAAGAGTTGTAGTCTTTAGCTTTGACAGTGCATCCCCACACTCATCACCACTGTAGCCAAACTCCACAGTAGGAGAGAACTCCTACTATGGTTGAACAAAAGTTTAGCACAACAATCATTATGGCTAAAAGGGGTAGAGTTACACTATCATTTGGGCAATTTTTTTCAGCCTTATGCAAGTCCCAGTTTCTTCCCGGTCAATAAAGTATATATCTGAATGGAAAACCATGACCAGAGATTGAATATGCTGGGAGGCTGTGTTACATTTCTATAGCCTACAAATAACTGTTTTTGTCCCTCCTATACCGAGCACTGGCCTAAATTTGGTTCTGCTCGACAATAATTCAATTTTGTTAACATTTAGACTCTTGTGAATAATAATAGGGTACTGAGAACTAAAACAGTCATATATGGACTTGTTTGGGTACCATCTACTGGCTATTATTTTCAAGATGTTGGTTTTGTGATGGGTGTGCAGACAGTCAAATGATGAATGCAACAAACTTACATACCCACCAATGCCACATCTCAACAAACAGGGGCCCCTAAGTGGAATTTTCTACTGTCCCCGCTAAACTCCACTATATTAGTATTTCTTAAAACTGCTTTAATATGAACAATCTATAAATAATAAAGCAGCACACAACAAACTTAACTATAACTTTTTGACATCAAACAAAAACCCCTTTTTTTTTTTTTTAAATAATCAAAACCTGAAAGTGAGAGTTAAGGGGTTCCTTCAGACTTCTTGTTGCATAGCACAAAGACACACAAAGTCCTCCATTAGGTTATGACACATCAGTTACTGTACAAGGTTTGATTTGATGCCAGTAATAGACAAGCTGCTTGTGCCATGGATGACCTCAAGTATATCTTGATGAGCTTAAGTTTGGAAAAAGCTCGCCGAGCAGATGAGACTATAACTGGGAGGGATCCTGCAATCCAGAGGGCAATACATAGATTTGGATGTTAGTGGTTTTTTTAAATGGCAATGATATACCAATTGGTTTGTTTCCTATATAATGAAGGCCTAATTAGTAGTAGTAATAAATAAATAAATAATAAATAAATAATAATAATAATAATAATAATAATAGGGATCATTGTGCTGTTACTCTGTTACAGCAAACAATATAATATAGTTTGTCGTTGTATGACATGCTACAATGTTACTGCTATTACCAGTATAAAGAAATACTACTACTATTACTATTATTATTATAAAATATACAACTATTATTACTACTAACAAAAATAAAAAACTAATACCACTACTGAATGCTTAGTAAACTTAATGCAGTAAAGGCAGCGGCAAAATTAAACAGAATATTTAGTTATTTAAAAATGAGCATGTGAATTTATCACCCACATTTATGAATTTATCTAAACTTCATTTTGTCCTTCCAATGACAGCAGGTATCAATAAGGCACTAACTAAATGAGTTATGTTAGCTACCAATCAGATTACCAACAACTGCAGTCAATCTGAGCAAACTGTTCTTTTTATATGTCAAAGCTGCTTGTATGGTGCTTTTCCACAATTCAGCCAATAACTGACTAGCAAGCCAATACCGCCTGTGTGTTTGTGAAATTTACAAAATGTATACTCAATGCAGCAGCATTCAGAGTACTTAGTATATCGATTAACATTAGCATGCCTTTATCCATGTGTGTAGGTCCGGAGGTCTGCATGGCAGCAATAAATATTTCACAACCACATGTCAGCTAGGCACTGTAACATAAAACAACATCTGTTGTTGTTTTGATATCAAAACAATTACACATAATGTCATTGTTACTCCAGCAAACCACTAGCGTTAGCGTAGTGGCAATTGATATAACCTTACTGGGGGTTAAACATTTAGATTTCTAAACAAACCTTTAAGTGAAATGCTAGCTGCTTCTTGCTTTCATTTTTTTCTTCCGTTTATTTGTGTGGTCTTGAAACCATCTCTCTGCTCCTTAATGGAAAAGGAGTACAACAGGCGATTGTCAATAGCATAGGAGTGCAGATGGACAATAAATTAGACTGGACTGCCAATACTGATTCTTTGTGCAAGAAAGGACAGAGCCGCCTGTACTTCCTTAGAAGACTGGCATCCTTCAACATCTGCAGTAAGATGCTGCAGATGTTCTATCAGATGGTTGTGGCGAGTGCCCTCTTCTACGCAGTGGTGTGCTGGGGAGGCAGCATTAAGAAGAAGGATGCCTCACGCCTGGACAAACTGGTGAGGAAGGCAGGCTCTATTGTTGGCATAGAGCTGAACGGTTTGACATCCGTAGCAGAGCAACGGGCACTCAGCAGGCTCCTATCAATTATGGAGAATCCACTACATCCATTAAACAGTGTCATCTCCAGACAGAGGAGCAGTTTCAGCGACAGACTGCTGTCACTGTCCTGCTCCACTGACAGACTGAGAAGATCATTCCTCCCCCAAACTATGCGACTCTTCAATTCCACCAGAGGGGGTAAACGTTGAACATTATTCAAGTTATTGTCTGTTTTTTTTTTTTTTTTTTTACCTGCATTTTTTATTACTCTTTAATTTAATATTTTTTGCTGCTGGAATATGTGAATTTCCCCCTGGGATTAATAAAGTATCTATCATTCATTTAACAATTCATGAAACAGCAATAAGCCCAGTAGAGTCGAGTTGAGGACCTCCAGAGCTTTGCTCCATTGAAGAGGTTGTCGCTTTACATTATACAGCAGTGATACATCCTGTTACACTATGGTTAAGATTAGGGTTGTGGGACGATTATCTGACTCATGTCAAGTAAACCAAGTGACAAAAACATGCAATCCAATTGGCTGTCCAGTAGAGCTCCTAAATCATGGAGTTCTGTTTGGCCCTTCCCCCCATCAGTACTTCAATCACAGGCCCCAAATGCAGTGTGTGTTGTGCATATAGGAAGAGGCAGCTCCGATACCCCCAGACAAAGGGATCACATGGCAAAAACCCATCGATTGTATGAGTGTACTGCTTAGATGCCTTGAATGACTCCTAAAGGAACATCAGTAGAGGGTTAAAGAACAAATACCTTGTATTCAAATTAAAGCATTTCAACATTTTTGAAAGAATTCTCTACATATAATTTTAAGATTTTATCTTTGTTACCATTAAAAACCATGAAATATTTCTTGTAGAACCCTTTGGTGCATCAGAACCATACAAGTACCATCCAATGAAGACATCGGATTTTATTATACTTCTTTACCTTAGTAGTTTAATATTGGTACTTTGGTCTGTTACTCTTCTCTCTAGATACATGGAAACGAATAAATAGCAAGAGTAGTTTTTGCCTTTACATATTTAGAAGATAGTCTTTATTGTGGATAGGCTTTGAAGCGTAGGACAAATCTATGATCCTTCACATGCGACTCTGAATTGGAGGAATATGCTGCTTTGAATTAAAACCTCTATTTGCTTCATCCTTGGTCAATTACTCTGGATTTACAAAAGATTATGAGATGGGGAAGATTTGGAGCCTTATGATAACAGCAACTTTTCTGGAATGGATCCCATTGAACATCCCAATTTCATTCTTTCTACATTATTCATATTCAATTTGTTAGTATTTTCATTGTAATCTTGCTCTTTGGCCAATTGCAGTAACAGTTCGCACGAGCCCCACTACTTCTATTTGAATTAGCACTCTCAAAAGCACTATTGAATACTGACAACCCAATTAAATTGTATATTTTCTTGCATGTTGCTTCTCCATGAGAATGTCATTGATCACCATGCAAGTCTACTTCCATTGGTCTGTTATTTGCAAAATCAAAAGGGACATGATTGGCATTGTACAGTATGTACCACTCACTCAGTACCTTGCCTCTTAGTGCTGAAGTCAAAACATTAAATTGGTCATAGTCTGAAGAATCTACTGTTGTAGTCACCTTTGTGGTCCTAGTTTATTTAAAGGCCTGATCTTTACTGAGCCTTAAGGGAATTTTTCCCTACTCCTCTCTTTTCCAGCAGTAATGTCCAGTCTCTTGTAAACATCCTTTTGAAAGAGTTGAAAAAACATTTTAGTTGTCCCACTAGTAACTGCACTTCAAGGGTGACACACAAAAATGTAATGTACAGTGTATTTGAATACCTCTGGATTTTGTTTGAAGGGGTAAAGGTTCATCCAAGATACTTTTTAAAATTACAGATTTTTAAATTCTTCCAAAAAAAAAAAGGGGGGTGGGGGCAATAATGACCCTTACAATTCTCAGTCACTTTTCTGCATCTAGTTCTTATTCACTTCCCTGACAAACCCAAATTATATTCACTATTTCAGTTGCCAATACAGAAAGTGAAAAAATACATGTTCCAGAAACAAAAAAAAAAAGTTAATATTCACCAGGTTAAAATTTATTACCTTACACTACAGCATTTAGGACACTGGATTCTAGTGGTTCATAAAACCTCCATGGATGTGCAGAATTTGTAAAATCCCAGAGGGAACACATAAGGCATTATATTTAGTAGCAACTATTGCATACTTGTTTATTAGCTCCACTACCACAATTGTATTGTGTTATGCTTGCAAGAGACCATAACACTCAGTCAATCTCTTCCTTTGATTTGGAGCAACACTCCCTTCACTTTTACATTAAGCTCAACAGACAATTAACATTAAAAATGTGGATTAAAGGAGGACTAATAAGCAACAAGCAGTGATGGATATAATTAAACTTGGAGATCCGAGTTTCAACTAACAGATACAATGTTGGCCACACAAACAACTAAATAGATTTCATTTACATCAATAAAATTTATATTTAACTTCATCCCCCACATGTACAGTAGAGAAAGTCTGAACTTTTCTGAATTGCCTGGATTACTGCATGAGGAGCTCCTATAAATTTGACATCACCTTAAATTGAAACAGATAAGACAGTCTTTGAGTGCATGATTTTCTACACAGTTTTCTGCTACAACACTTCTTTATTCCATTGTTTTGGTATTGAAGACTTTGGACACAGAGGGTCAATGGATTCTTAGCTGTCACACTAGGGTTGTCATCCCTTCATGAGAACATTGTATGGAATGTTTTTGCAGTATCCTTTAGAGGCCAGTCACTCAAAGTACTAAGTTTCTCCTATTTGGGAAAGAATTCAAACATTTTGGTATTTTTTTCAGGCAGGGCTCCTTCCTGAATATACTCAGATGAGAACAGCAGACCCCATTTCCTTCTTGTTCTCGAAGAACTTAAATATTTCAACCATATTTAACAAAGAAATAGTAATGTACAATTGTGTGTGTCATTTATTTAAATGTTTTCTCTCTCTCATTGTGACTTTGAAAATCAGCGCTTATTAAACTATTTTTACTAGCTTTAAGTTTTATTCCATTGGCCTTGCTCTCTTTCTCAGAGGTGGGGGGTTGATTTGTTTTCAATCCTATTTTTTGTAAAAATTGATCTATTTGTATGGAATGATTAAAAAAAAAAAAAAAACAACATTTTATTGTAAATTGATCATATTTTAGGATCAATTCAAGGAGGATTTGCAGACTATTTCAGCTGGTTCACCAAGCTCTGGTGAATGAACAAATTATAGCACACTGTATTTGAGAGTCTGACAACCAGAGACAAAAGACAAAACATCAGAGACAAAAGAAAATGGGAAGAGTTAAATTAATCTTGTCCATCCTCTAAATTCCAATAAGGAGAGTCTGCCATAGGGATCTTTGGTTCAGTAATACAAGTATTGCAAAGCAAAACAATCCAAATAAAGTTTTCAAAATCTGAAGTGTTAAACCATCCAAGTTAGCCAGCAGTTGCCTCCAGCTTGTGTTGAGAAATTCATCTGACAGATTAAATTATAAAGTGTCCACATTATTTAAGATGTCCTGTCACATGAGTCATAAAGCTCAAGTATAACCCTTCAACTTACTCTCTGCACTTATAGGGTCACCTGTGGTGGACATTTAGTGGAGAGAAGATTTTGGCAACTCCACCAAATTAAATGTGATTGGAAGTTTAATTCATTGGCTTTTTATATTGATATCTATAAAGAGCAGCACCCCCAGCTTTACTTTATCTCAGATATATTTCTGTATATCTGATGTATTTCTTTCATATTTATGTCAGTTTTGCATTAACATGCACACTTGTCCAAAAGCCTGCCACTGGCTTTAGTCTTTAATTAGGGAACCTGATGAAAGTTTTTGAAGGTCTGAAAGTCAATGCCACCTCATAGTCTACTCCTACAGAGTAAAAGTATGAAGCTGAAAAAGATACCACATTCTCAGGTGCCTTTTAGGACTGCTAGCTTTTACTTTCCAACTAGGATGATTTGGGCCGATGCAATATCAGGCCCAACACAAAAAAAATAAAGATTATTCATGACCATCATTTGCACAAGTTGTTCTAAACATTGGAATGCTTTGTTAGTTGTTTTGTTTTTAGCATACATGAGAAAATTAAGAAATGGCCATTCCAGCCATGTCATTGTTAAAAAACTTTCCAGACTACTATATCAGAAATTTCAAATTAATTTAAAATTTAGAAGTGGGCTATACAGCTTACTTGTTTTTAATTAACTTTTTTAATCACAACTATTCCAAAGAGATACTAGAGCCTTCTGTTGAATGCCTGTGTGGAGGTTGGTTTCAAAGCAAAAGGAGTAATTCACCATCTGGAAATGGTTCCTATGTATCAGATGAATTTAAAGTAAAACGTTTGTAAAACAACTGAAGTCCACTGCTCTAAGTGAGAAAGTGACAACAGTATTACCTGCTGTGACAGCTGCTACTGATTCATATGGATTAAAAGACCTGAGGCTCTCACTCAGAAAAACAATCCAAGGGGTCCTTTGGTCTGCTGGCCTGAACGTGTTTTCAGCACTTCTACATAGGCTTTGAGTTCCTACAAAAAAAGTATATTATCATTTTTTAGCAAAGAGGTACTTCAAAACTCGTTTAAATTCCCAGATAGGTACCCAGTTCAAATCTGCATGCAAGTTGGTTGATTGGGCAACTAAACTGGCCTGAGCATAAGCATACCAGTATGACAGGTATGGCTTGGTTCAGATCTCATACATGTTCTTGCCTGGACAGACACCAGCTCCCCATGAACCTAAACTGGTTAAACAAAATAAAGGAACAGCAATCTTTTCAGACAATTAAACTATATTTTTTAAAATCATGTTTAAAAAGTCTAAAAAGCAGTAATGTAGTATGTCTGAAGTTTATTAGATGGCTTTATGCCAGCTCTTAAGGTAAATATATTTTCTTTAAAGTGTCAAAACACAGGGCTATCTATGTGTAAAGCAATAGGATTGTGGCTTTCATCCAGAGTTAAAGAATACATACTGGAAGTTTAAAAAAGTTAGTCACCTTAAACAGAACTTAATCAAGAGTTTGGGGAGGCTTTAATCTTATCTTTAGACAGTTTTTAACGTGCTACCACAATACCGCCATTCTACCTGATGCCATGGCTTTTGTGAAATTCACGTAAGTGTATACTAAGCATAAGTTCCTGCTTAATTTGAATAAGCTTTTCAGATTATATAAAAAAGGTATAATCTTAGTTCTTTTACATGTTACATTATGGGGAGTCTTTCTCAGCTATATCTCTAATAACAGAATGTTAGTCAGATAAAGTTTCTCTGCTACACTGGTGTACAGTTGTCTGAATGCAAGTCATACTGTACATACTGTATGTACCTATGAAGTGACAAATAGAAATGAAATGATATTGAAGCCTTGAACACAAACATCACAGAAATGGACTTTTCTTTCTTTTGTATTACCAGTTTTTCCTCAATTTTTGTGTGAACTGTTTTTGTTTTGAATTTTACTAAAACAAAAGATACTTGGGCTATGGAATTATTTACTTTTGCATCACACTAATTATATGAATGGTTCTATGAAGCAAGGTAAAGCTGCAGCATTTTGGAAACCCTGGACAAACACTGCTATAGCTTTTTATAGTGTGCAATCTCCTAAAGCACAGGATAGTCAATTAGTAATGCACAGAACTTTTAAAACTGTATGTAATACTACTGCAAATCCTAAAACTTTACAGCATAAAGCAAATCAATTGCCAACAAAAGTTAGAGCACCATTATTGGAAGTTTAGTCAGCATACCACAGTGTCTAAACTGAAGAGAAAATGCTGAAAGATTATTGTGGGTGTAAGAATCCAAGCAACCTCCAGATTTATAAAACTTAAACGCCAAGTCATTTTTGGGTGATACCGGGACACCTTCCAGGGGTTCATCAGAAGAAAAGCAAATGTTTCCAAAAGGAAAATCATTTGAAGTAGAGTTATTTGAAAAAGACTAAGTCATCATATGACAGTACATGGCAATTTATAAAACATAACATTAATAGTGAATATGGAAACATGAGGCACAATACCATAATCTTTTGAGTAAAATTAAAAAGTAATCCAGTATAAACAAGTTAACCAAAATGATAAGCTCACCAGACCAAAAAAAGTCACCCCTGGGTAAATCTTATCTAATAGCAATTCTGTCTGGCATGGACACTACCAGTTTGCAGAAATAGGCTAAATAAATTTTCATCCTCTCTTCCAGCACCAAATCCCGCAGTTTGTCCAAATTGGTCTGGTGGCTCTTGTGGCATTTCACTCATTGCCCCAAATAGTCCTACAGATTTTCTAAGGGATATAAATCATGCCCATGCATTCCAGACCTGCGCATGTCACATAGTTACTCTGGAAACGAAGCAGAAAAAGTAACACATGGCCATATAGAAGCCCAACATGACCATTCTGGATCAAGCGCATCATCACCTCAATCAAAGGACCCATTTCCTTATAAATGAAACACTCCTAAAACATCAAAGAGCCACCTTTCACTTGAAAGTCACCATACACAGTCCTCAAGGAAGACTTCATGCAGTTTACGATGTACTTGCCGCCTTGTGTCATTTGAGGACAAGCAGAAAAACAACTCACCAGATCAGATAAGTTTCCAGGCATCAAAGCGTTCAGTGTTTGTGGCTCTGTACCCAATAACACCATGCAGCTTTGTGAATAGCGGTTAGCAAGGGCCTCTTCTGTGGTTCTCTGCCCCAGATATCCATGAAATGCAGTTAATGTCGGAGTGTTCATTTGGAAATTGCTTGCTGTAGGCCTGCATTGACTGACCAGCAATTCTTGCTTTTTGCAAAGCAGTTACTGTCACAATGAGCGACATGTGCCAACTGTCTCTATTTGTTAGCATCGTCTTTTGACCACAGTTCTAGTCATGATTAGAGGTTGATTCCATTGTATGCCACTGCTGGAACACCAATTTGGACAGTACACTTTGACATAACTACAAAGTCATGAACTGCATGTACATTATGTCTTTTGGCATGGCCGAACGCAATAACGCCCGTTTGCCAATCATTCACATATGTGCAACCCATTTTTCCATGGAACAAAAAAAACAAACATGTGGCACACCACTACTCCTCGTCACTCTATGATACAGCACATGACACTGCTATTTGTAGGCCAATATTCATAATGACTTGCTCTCTGTTGGTGTCTGATGTATGCATCACCTCTTACATGGATAGTGATGAATTTTTTTATCCAGTGAGATTATAATGGCCCCAGTCTTGAAGAAAATACAAATGGTTTTGGAAGAAACCACCTTAGGAGATGCAAGTCAGGTACAACCTGTAATGCTAGGACACTAATTTATATTTTATTATATATATATATATATATTATAAATAAAATTCACTAAGCCGCCGACAAGTAGCCACCCATGGAAAGCACGCAAGACAGCTAAGACAACTCACAGAGCCACGCCCACCAACTCGGACGCGATGCCTCGGAAAACACGCTGCCATTTATGTTCGTTTGAGCTACAGTCCACATGCACCTCTGAGCCACGTTGACGTTTTGGTTACGACGCACAACCGCGTGCACCATCGCAAACTGTTTTACACGCTACATACAGCAATTCATATCTGCGACAAACATGCGTCTTCTTAGATGGTCCTGCAGGAGCACGGAAAACGTTTCCCCGCCCACCAACACTCCTTATTCCCCGGCCCGCGTCCACCCTCGCTCTCTATGCATTCACACTGCCTGCTCATGTGCCCGGACGCTACAACTCACCGACCACCCAGTTAGTCCCTTTCATCTGTGCTAGGAGTCCACATGCACCTCTGAGCCACGTTGACTTTTCATTATTCTTTTCGGTTATGACACCCGACCGCGTCCACCATCGAAAACCATGGGAAAGAAACAACGAAGCCCCGCCCAGAAACTCTACCCCTCCTCCCACGTGATAGGGAACGCACCTCAGAGCCCTGCCCGCCAACTCGAACAGCTCATCAAACACATACTCACTCGCTTTGGTCTGTGCTGCGGTCCAAACTGACTGTTCATTTGCCCTCCATGGCTACCGCTTCAAATGTTTTTCATGGAAACAAACACTTCTTTCAATGTTATACAGATTCCTGCACGCGCGCTACACTGAATGGAACAACGTGTGTCCACCTGGCACAGAGAGGCGTGGGTGAGCCGTTGAACCCCATTCGTGCTGGAAACCGGGGCTTGCATTTGTTCCCCACGAACGAGGAATTCCCGGTAAGTGCAGGTCATACGCTCATACTGCCCCTGCCCTTTGTACACCCCCCCCCTTGCTACTACCATGGTCAGGTGACTTGGTGGATTATATATAGAGAAGCAGCCAGAACCGCAAAGAACAATGAAAAGTCTACGTGGCGCAGAGGTGCATTTGGACTGTACCAGAGAAAAGCGAATGAGGCGCTGTTTGGAAAATGAACAGTCAACGGGACTCACAGGTGCATGTAGACTGCAAAGACGAAAAGGACTCTGGTGATGAGTTGGGGGTGGGCACATGAGCAGGCAGTGCATACTGAATGAGAAATCAGCAGACTAGCATGATGGAGGGGGCGGAATGGGCGTTCTTCCCCTCTCCTCCCGTTCCGCCCTCCGCGCCCGAGTGGGAGGAGAAGGCACGACGGCGCTCCTCCAGTTTTCAGTCACGGACAATTGTATGTTGGTTCGTACCGTGCATTGTTACAATGTTACTTTTCTTGGTGGTTTATTAAATTACGGATTTTTCAAATGTTCATTTTTTCTCTGTGCTTAAAAATCAAAAAAGTGGCCTCGATTATGCGGCGTATGCTACGCCGCGGGTTGGCTAGTGGAAGACTAATTCCTTAAGTGATACAAAGTCTTTGATTCCTTTCAACATTCACTCAGAAGGAACCCAGTTCCACACATATCCAAATCTGTAACAATCTATAACGGATTTACATTCCAGCCAAGGCTCTATCATTTCCAAACACATATACCCTGACTCCTGTTCAGATTTATAATAAACTTATTCTAGACTGCAATATTTCATAATAAAATGTATGATTTATTATCATCATGAAACAACTATTACACACCTTAGCTGCTAAGGTTTACTCTACATTATCATGTAACTTGACAACTAGGTATGACATTCAGACAAGATAAGTTTAAACATCTATTTAAATTCAGATCTGGTGGCATGGTAGAGCAGTCATTAGCACCTCTGCCCCATTTCTCTAGTCCCACACTTTACATCTAGAGTATTGTTTCCGTGTCTCTATGGGTTTTCCCCCAGAGAATTCAGTGTTTTAGATTCATTGGAGACTGCAAATTGGATGCAATGGACGACTGCCCTTACCATTACCAGTCAGAGGCAAGCAAACCACAATACCAGTGCAAGAAGGGAAAAGAGTATTGCCATCTCACCACCACTGACTTAACCCCTCAACTGGACAATAGAGTGCTCAAATTGTCACCTTTCAAATCTCTTTCCTAATCCCAAGTAAATTATATAGTATCATTTAACTTCATAAATTCCAACATGCCATACCGTTGAGGATTTAATTCAACATGGGTTTTAAAGAAAACACATAAGGGGCCAAGGCATGGGGGAAATCCAAAAATACCACACACTTTATTGAACTGTTGAATCATTAACTTCAATAAAGCTATCTGAGCCAGTTTATAACAGCGGAGTCCATAAACCAAAAGCTCTTCTGAATAACCACTTCATATTTAAAAACCAATACTGTGTTAAATAAGAGACTAACATCTTTCAAGGTACCTTTAGTAACTGCTTATTAGTATTATATGAGACTGACTTCTGCACGAATGTTTTCCCTTGCACGTTTCAACGAATACTTTGAAAAAAGCATTCAGTTTGCTTAGCTTGAGAATCTTGCATCTTAAAAATCTTAACTGGCATTATCCCCTTAGGGATTAGATTCAGACAGGATGGAAGAATTATATAAGATGGTCTTTCATGCCACTGTGCCTTTCAGAAGCAGCTCATTTTCTCCAAGCAGTTTCATGCTAAACATTTTTGTTGTTGTTGTTTTTGGCTTATGGTAGTGCTGGGCGGTATGTCCAAAATTCTATATCACGGTATTTTTCAAAATTATACCGGTTTCACTGTATTCAACGGTACTTTTTTCCCCCCATGCATGAGTGGATGTTAACCACATTTTCCACTGCAATTACTGCAGTAGACCGGCTAAGAATAAACTATTCCACTGTCATGAGAATTGTACATTGTACAAAAAAAAAAAATTTTAATGTGCACACAAGTATTAATACAGGTTTGCCTGGCCCCATAAAGTGATAGTTTTCAAGGGGGTGGCACTAATGAAGAGGAGGAATCACATTGCATGACAGATCCAGTCAAAATATAGAACAAAGTTTGCAAACAACTAAAAATTGACAACATATTTTCAACCATCCAAAGAGGCATTTAGACTCCAGAGGTGCTTGTCAAACGTTGTATTGCACTGAACATGTCTTAGAAAAGGAATAAATAGTAAATATTTTTTGTAAACCAACTACACTTTGTTAATGTTAACCATTTCTGTCCACTGACACGTTAAAGTGACTTTTTAAACAACTTTACCATCATTATACTGCAGAATATTTAAACTAATAAACAATAAAAACAAACAATAGTGCAACATCCAGTAATACTATTACTTCAAGATTTTAGGCCCAAGTGCATTACACAGTATTCACCAAATAAAAATAAAACAAGTGCAACTTGGTGATGACATCTTTACCAACTGAACCATCATTTAGGCAAACTGCATTAATATGGACCTTGCTTCAAGCTAAGCTATATACATAAATAATAAAACTGCAACTTGCATTTATAATGCTATTTGTGGTATAGCCCTACGGATTTGTATTAGGGCCACAGTGAAGGGAAAAAAAAAAAAACTGGTTGAGAATAAAGTAAAGTAAACATTTCCACTTTATTCTCATAGTTTATTTTGTCATTAAAGTAGAATGTCAGAAACTAAACTTCATCCTAAAATCAATGTTTAATTTACTAGATTTTCTCAAACCCCATCATAAGTTAATGCAGCAGATTAAATGCTTTGTGTTAAGTGTTCCCCGACCCAGTTGTTAATCACTATGCTTCTTAAACTGACTTCCTCTTGCACGGAGGAGGCGCCGGCAGCGATCACCGCACAGAATCCATTCACTTCATGATATTCCTGCTCTCTGAAAATTTAGAATGCTAAGATAAATATTTGATATTTTCAGGAGGAAATGCATTAAAGCAGGTATTAAACAAGCACGGTAGTGTGGCGGTAGTGCTGCTCCCTCGCAGTAAGGGGTCCCCAGGTGTACATTAAGTGTAGAGACCTTTATGGCAGGTGTGACGAGGCTCCAAAAAACTGGATGTATGAATGGGTATCGCACAGGTTTAACTTAATTATTGTGTAAATGTTGGGTTTGTGATCTGGTGGTCGAAGACACAAACACAGAATTCAATGGATGTTCTTCTGAGCGGACTTTCTTTATTGCACGCGTGCTGTCTGCCTGCCGTACCAAACCCCCAGTTCCTATCCTTCCCTTTTTCTTTCTCCACATAACCAATTGCCACACAATAAACATCCTTGTGAAATTAAAACTAGTTATAAACTTAGACCACTGAGTGTTCAGAACTTTAAAAAAGAAATCTTCGTTATACATGTTTAATTATTCCATCCATTCAGGGTTGCGCCCATCCCAGCAAGCATTGTGTGCGAGGCAGGAGGAAATCCTGAACGTGGCGCCAGCACATCGCAAGGGTGAATACAAGCAAAACATACACTAGCAGGGTCAATATAACGTAACAAAACCCCACATCCTACATGACTTTGAAAGGAAAACTGAAGCACACCGAGTAAACCCACCAGAAAAACATGCAAATTCAAGGCAGGGAACACTCGGGTCCCCCTTGCTGTGAGGCAGAAGTGCAACCTCCACGCCACCGTGCCCCCACATGATTAATACATGGTTTAATGCATTTCATCATGAAAATTATAAAGTATTTATCTTAGCATTCTAAATGTTCAGGGAGCAGGAATATCATAAAGTCAATGTATTCTATGCGGCAATCACTGCCGGCGCCTCCTCAGTACAAGAGGAAGTCAGTTTAAGAAGCACGTACTGATTTAACATGGCTCGGGGAACACGTAACACAAAGCAATTAATGTGCTACATAACTTATGACAGGGTTTGAGAAAATCTAGTAAATTAAATATTCATTTTACGATGAAGTTTAGTTTACGATGTTCTACTTTAATGACAAATTATGAGAATGAAGTCAACATGTCGACTTTAATCTTGACAAATGGCAAGAATCAAGTAGAAATGTCAAGAATAAAGTCAACATGTCGTCACACTATTTCACAGTACCCAGGTAGATTACACAGTATTGAAAAAAAATAAAACAAGTACAACTTGGCTTGCAGTATTATCCAGTAGTATAGAAACAGTATTCACAGATTTGAACATAATGGTCCACATCTGACCTTTTAAAACCAAAGTATCTCCAGGCAACGGACGTGATTCCTTTCTTTTTGGCAAAAGTTCTTCTATGTCATCATGTTCAACTTTATTGTCTGCTACAGCTTCAGATTTGGAATGTTCTCTCCGCGCAATACCTCCACTACTGCACATACTCCGTTGCATGCCTATTTAGCGGTGTAACAGTGAAAAATAGCCCCCGTACAACACCTCTACTAACGCATGCATACCGGTAGACATATATAGATAGACGCCGCATTCACTGTGTTGCCCAGTCGACACGATACGTCAGCGTGTACGCCATATTGCAAGTGGAAAAAGTGCCATTTAAAACTAATACAGGTAAACATGGAAACCAGGTTTTCTGATGAAAAACAATGTTTAAAACAGTATTGTTTACATATAACAGATTTTGGCAAATCGTTTAAATGCAATTATTTATATCCATTTATACACTAATAATGACAATTATTAAATTATTAAATAATTCCTCACACGTAAGTAACATTTTTCAAACTGCCTTCTTCCATCTCCAAAACATTTCTAGACTTTGTCCTGTTCTTACTCAACACAGTACTGAAGTATTGGTTAATGCCCAAGTCACCTTACGTATAGATTACTGTAATGCTATTCTATCTGGCATCCCACAAAAATGTATCCATCGCTTACAACTTCTTCAAATTTCTGCTACCAGGATAATAACCCGCTGTTCTAAATCCACTGAACATACAGTATTACACCTATTCTCTCTCAACTTCACTGGCTCCCTGTTAACTACAGAATACAATACACAATACTGCTCTTAACATTTAAAGCTCTCCACAACCTCACTGATCTCCTACAGACTTGCACTCCCTCTCGCTCACTCAGATCCTCATCTTCAGCTCTACTTTCTGTACCGCACATCAGACTCTGTTCTATGGGAGCTCGAGCGTCTCTCATGGTGCTCCTCAACTCTGGAAATCTCTTTCCTCTCATATACGTCAGTTCGATTCAATAACACATTTTAAAACTACCCTCAAAACTTATCTTTTCAAACTGGCATACCAATTGTGAATTTTGCACTGTTACTGCCAGTTATCTTTGTTTGTCTTTCTTTTAACAGTGAAATGATACACTCAATGACAAAAAACAAACAATTTTATTGTATACAAATTGGCTTAATTTCTGAAAACATTTCACTCATTCCTCAATCTCTCTCTCTCACACACATACACATAATGTGGTTACTTAAATATATAAATGATAGGATCTAAAATCCATGAAACAGAACTGTCTGACAGCTTTTTCCATGTGTTGCCACTATGTAATTTGAGAGTATTCAGTCTGGCAATATGGTGCAGCCTTAGTTTGTGGAAGACAGACACAACTAAAGACATGAGCATAAAATGATGGTTGTCAATTTCAAACTGTGTTTCCTCAATGTGCTCCTTGAGAAAAAACACATCATCTGAACCAATCTCAGCCCAAACAAACTGATTGATCAAAGATACACTGACAGCTTGTCCTAATGTCGACTGTCGGATAACATGCTCAGCTACTTTGACCACCTTGACTGCACCCTCAGAAGGAATCATCAAACCTCCTTTGTTTTTTAATTATGTGAGCAAGTGGTAGCTTTGATCATGTGATGGCGGTACAGCATTTGTTACCAAACTAGCATGGCACACATCACAGGACAACTTTCTCAAAATCCCGTCTAAGGGCTACCTGCCACTGCTTCCTGAGGTGAATTTCTTTGGGAAACTTTCAAAGTTTGAGAAATGTTAACAGCTA
Organism: Erpetoichthys calabaricus; assembly: GCF_900747795.2. NCBI lineage: Eukaryota > Metazoa > Chordata > Cladistia > Polypteriformes > Polypteridae > Erpetoichthys > Erpetoichthys calabaricus. The sequence goes on along the minus strand of NC_041394.2, from coordinate 154,671,916 downwards.
ACAACAATTGTACATAGTTAGTGACTAAATACGTTTAGCCAAAACGTTGTTTGGAAGCTCACTTGAGCACATAAATGCATAGCTTTGATAACTTTATAATCTTAGCTTAGCCTGGCGTAGCTAAAACGGGATTTTCTAATGGCCAAATATAATCAAAACAATTGTTTAGCTTTACCTATGAAATGTAATCCCTGTGATCTGGTTTGCAGCGTACAGCGGTTTGTACAATCCCAAGCAGCACATGCTTGAGGCATCTTTATCCATTACTTCACTCCACAGCAGTGCCACTCGCAATATGGCGGCAACGTTGATGTACGATGTGGCTGGTCATGAGGCGTCTAGTAATTTTATGTCTTTATGTGTTTAGCGGCACAGCAGCGAAAAAGCCCCCCATACCCTGCCCCCCCTTAACAGTTTCCCACTGCGCCACATTTTAAACCGATGTTGCAGTATAAGAAAAATCCATATCATAACAAAAATAAAAAAACTGTTTTCCGTATGAACCGGTATACCGTCTAGCACTAGCTTAAGGAACAGAATATGTAGCAAAGTATGGTCAATTATTGTGGCACTGCATTTTTTCAGAATCATAGATGGAAGGCTGCGTTTACTCAGGAAAAAATTACATGATCCATGCATTCTGCAGGTATTGAGAGCACATGCAGTAAGAAAGTTGCCATACTGACTAGTCTTACATACAGTATTAGTATAAATCAACACCACCAGGACATCCATGTACTAATTCACGAAGACTTATGATGGCACACCAAGGTTACTCTAAAATAAAAATTCTAATTCTATTCACATACCAGACAAAAGCAGGAATCACTCAAGGATTCATGCAGAGGATTCCAAATTCTGATCCTATATTCTATATATGGCAGTATGAACATTTATATAAGCAAGGTGTCCTTTCCCACAGGGTAGCTACTTGCTTGATGTTTATCACACCATTCTCATTCTGATGTAGAAAGCTATAATATAATGGTATCAAAAGCATTAGTTACATCAAGAAGAAAATTGTTTTGGCATACCCTGCATTAAAGAATACAGTATTATTTATAACATGTGTTAAAGCAATTTAATGTGCTGCAACCCAGGCAATAGTTAGAAAAATTTCTTGAAAACTACTGTATTTAACAATGAAATTTAAATTGTATGGTTACAATTTTCTCTAATTCTTTGCAAAGAAATGTCCATTCTTTAGATCTGAATCAGATTTCTTTAGAGGTCTAATAAAGGCTACCTTGAAGAAATTTGTATTGAAATTCTTACTCACCGTTAATATCCAACAATCAGAATCGAGCTTAAAGTAGTAGGTGTTATTTAAAAAGAATAAAATAGAACAGGAGATCTTGCATCTTTTTATCTAGTGAAAATACACATAAAGAAGGGTTGGGGGTACCAGCACTGTTTAAATGTCCAGATTGTTGGTTGTGTAAGGTTCAGTTCTTTCCCAGACTTTTTGTACCCATAAAGGTATACCTTATGCCTATGTAACCCCCGAGGGAAAAGCAGACCTGGACAAGACATACTAAAACCAAGATAAAATATCTGCATTGGCATAGAGCATTCCCTTGTGGTGAACAACCTTGAAACAATATCCTGGACTTTCAAGGAACCAGTAGATCACTTGAGGATTACTCTATAGGAGTAGTCATCCATTGCAGAGTCATATGATCCTTACCAAGAGCGAACACCAGACCCAAGAGGTAGTAATTTAGTTTCGTACTGCCCACTTGATCCAAGGACTACCTGTTCCACCATAGCATACCAACAGTCTCATTTATAAAACTGAGTGGATTCAAGTGAGAAAATACAACTAAAAACATGAAAATGCATACATCCGAAAATCTGATTTATAAAATCATTTCTATGCAATTTAGCTTTACAAATCACAATCATCTTGTAAATACGAGTACACAAACATGCCTCAAATCCAATCCTGAAACAATAATATATGGACAATGTTAATGAACCTTGTACTGTATATATTGTATGCAATTAAAATGCTGCCGGCCTTCATTGGCTGGTAAAACAGCCTCTTTTCCCCTACAATAATATTTGGCCAAATTTTATCAGCCATTATTTAAGTACATAATCATCCCCATGTATAGCTAGTCACACTTAAGAGTTAATTCATCATTAATATTTAATCACCATACACATCATACGAAGTTTGTCACTGTGTGAACAGCAGCTGCTTTATCAGTTAATTGGCTGATGGGTAGCTATTTGAATAGCATTTGCAGTCACAGGTGGTACAAACCGGCTTATCGTGTGATAGTGACAGCACAACAAATTGTGCTTCTAGTGAAACTGAAGCATGCGATGCACACAAAGGAGACAACAGTGCTCAGACTGTAGGCTTATGGTGCTACTTATGAATCTATGTGGTGTAAAAAGTGTGTGTGTCATTCACTGAATCTCCTGGAAGCAAAGCAGATGTACTAGAGTTAGATAATTGCTTACAGTAATTAAATTTGTTCAAAATTAACAAAAAGTTAGATACGAGACTAACAGACACTGAAAGCCAGTTGCAAGTTGAATGAAATGATTGATGCCAGTCATAATAATCTACTTGTTTTTCTACGAGTATTAAATATTATGGCATAATTCGATAGCCTTAAATTGAAACATGGTTAGGCATCCCCCCCTAACCAAAAATTTTTAATGTTTGCCAGTGGTAAAGGGGTTAAAGTGCACATGGCTTCTTGAAATACAACTAAGATTTCAGGGAAAATAGAGCTTCTCAAGGCGACAAATTATAAATAAAACCACCACAGAGTCACAAGCATAAAAAAAATTGTGAGGTGTGCCCTCAAAGAGACACATTTAGTCTGCCCCAAGTCATTTTCCTGTGAAAAATGGGAAAAACTGCCAAGAATGACTTTAGAGGAGGAGTAGAAGGAGGAGAATGGGAGCGGCACCCACTACACGATGAACCACCTCACGATCCCAATTACGACCCTAACGCAGCTGTGCAATGGGTGACACCTCAGCACCACACTAGTTCGAATGGAATGAACAGTGTGAAGTTTTTTTTCAGTGGCTGAACTTCATAGAACTGAAAATAAAATTAAATATAGCCTACAACATGCCGTGTGAGAAACTGCAAAACATAAGTGGAAAAATATGGAATGGAGGTATCCAAAATGTATCATAACACAGCATGTGCTGAATTTACAGGGTGCATTGCAGACAAATTTAAAGCGCAATGTTTTGAGCCACTAAGGCAAATTACATCATAGTCATTACAAACTGTGGCACTGAGGTCTTTGGTAGAAAAAGCGATTGTATACTGCTGGCATTTGCCTTCTAGTGCACCTATGAACAGCCATGTTGGATTCACATAGCTTAAACACAGACTCCTCCAGAAAATAAAAATCTCTGCAACTTGGGGTAGACAGAGCCAACGTTAACATGGGTGCATAAGGTGGAATAGTGCACTCCTAAGAGGACAGAAAGGAGAACAATTACTTTCATTTAACTGTTGCAAAATAGAGCTGGATATCATTCAAACTGCTCATCAAAGGCCAGTTCGCACAAGAGTTTGTGGTAAGTCCTCTTGACAAAACAGCTTTACTGTATGGATTTCAGGAATGTTTTATATTTAGTTGAGCTCATGCTTGTGTTAAATACAGTATATGCACAGTGTGAACAAGGCGTTCTGCAGAAAACAGCTAACAATCAAAACTGTGCAATTAATTTATTGTCTCAGCATTGAAAGTATATGCAATACTGGCTCAGCTCAGAAAGGGAAAGAGAAAGGAGACCTAACTATACAGGATATCTAAGTTACATTGATATTTAATGGCCAGTGATACTGACTCAATCCCATGAATATACACTCAATCTGTTACATCATAAATTTTGATATTCTAACAAAGTACACAGTTTAAAAGTTTGAGCAAAAAACCAGTTAGTAGTCAGAGGTCAACCACAAAGGAGAAATACAATAACCATGCTATAGAAGTGAACAGACCTACAGGCACAGAATTGTGGACATGGTGTTTATTATGTTAATATGAAGGACTTTGATTCTGAAATTTGGCAACTAAAAAGTAACTTGGATCCTAAATGTTTAAATTTTGGAAGCCATTTTCTCTCAAGTATTTTTTTTAGTCTGGAGCCCTTAGACAGACTGGTTGAGTCACCAGAAATCATTGTAGAAACAACAAGACCCATCCATCTTGGGTACAAGTACAATCAGGCTTGACCAAGGGCGGTTATTCATCTAGTTCTAAAATTTTACATTCCTGCTCAACTTTCCTGCATTTAACCATGGGTATACATAAGTGTCTGCCTGGGAGGTTACCAACTGGGATCCCGAGTTGGTTTGTCATGTAGTGGGTGCGGCAACGCACTATACCAGTGCATGCTCCCCAACTTGACTTGACACATAAGGGGTGCTCTCTGACAATCACTCCAGGTTCTGTGATGATGATGTACGGAATAAGGATGACCAGGTTTAGTATGGACAGTACAATAAACACACACAAGTACTTGAAGCCTGACCAAAAAAAGCTCAACTGCAGGAATATGTCTGAAGCTGAGGGATTCTGTACAGAGGGCACAAGTGTTTGCCTTGGAAGGACTGGGCTCCACTCATTCCTTCAAAGGCTTAAGTAGATTTACATATTATAGCCCCTCGGGAGGACTCCAAAAGGTCTGTCTCACCACATAGTCTTACCAGACCCTTGCGCTCTTTAGCCTTGTGAGGACCCTGCCAGTGTGTTAAGAATTTAGACAGAGGTAGGGACTAAAACTACAGCAGTCTTAACAAATCTGAATCCTATTATGTGATATAATCTACTCTTGCATTTTGCTCTGTACTTGTACTATTACTATTGAAATCAGGATTACTTGCGTTTTGTTCTGTGCATTGCATTGACCCCATTTTCTAACACCCACTGCACATCCAACCTACCTGGAAAGGGGTCTTTCTCTGCATTGCCTTTCCCAAGATTTCTTCCATTTTTTCCCTACAAGAGTTTTTTTCTTGTCTTCTTAGTGAGTCAAGACTTGGAGGTTGTCAAAAAACAGTGCCTGTTAAAGCCCATAGTGGCACTCCTTGTGTAATTTTTGGACTATACAAAAATAAATTGTATTGAATTGGAATCCCCAGGCTGGAATTCAAGGTGAGGTCTCCACAATCATATAGCTTCACCTTCGTCCACTGTGCAGCTCCTAAGTGTGTTTGGACAAGGGGAGAGATACGTCTGAACTACTGTATCTGCAGAACTATGCTACTGTATATATTCTGAAATATTTAGGGGATGGAAGTCTTGTTCTTCCCATGTCTCCATGAACAAATCCAAAATGACCGTTTACTGTCTTCTCAACAGTAGGTCAAATGGGGAAAAAAACATGTGGACGCTTGAGGCACCTGGTATTATGTTTAAAGAATAGAGGGGGGGGGGGGGGGGGGGAAAAAAAAAAAAAAAAAAGGGGTCTACTCCATTCTAAAGCAAATGGAAACTGTTACACCCAAAATTATTCCTCATATGTTTATTCAATTCTATACCTGTAAGGCATGAATGAAAAAATGTTTCAAATAAAAATGTTACACACGCCCATTTCCACACTCGCATCGCGATGTACAAAAACTAAACTTAGCGTAAAGTCACGTACATTTTCACGCCAGCTCAATCCCTAGTATACGCAAGTTCTCCGCTCGGTTTTGCAAACTGTTGGTACCCAGCGTCAAAGCAGTGCTATTGTTCAGGTGTGGTTCCCCATCTTTTTTTAGACCCACATCCCTGATGCAGCTTTATCAAATACATTGAAATTAACCACATATTGTTTATTACTTTAAGGCATCTGATTGTAATTAACCTGTAACAATATAATGGTCCACGGAATGGCCAAACTATTCCAAATACCATAGCTGCTAGTTGTTACTCTCACTGCACCACTCGGAGTATTTATCCCACTGTATCTGAGTGTGGAATCAAACACAGCTCTACAGCAGCTGATCGGAAAGAGAATTATCAGTATACAGCATCAAGCACACGCTGCTTCAGCCATGCGCACAGTCTATTTGAACGGCTTCCATACAGCAAACGCTTCAGAGCCTTTCCTGTAGGGACCTCACAGTTCATAAACAGTTTCATCCCAAGAACTCTAAATGCACTCAATCAGTCCATCAAGTGCTCCTGGTAGAACTGTTTGTACTTTTAAGTACAATTACCTCACTGTAAACTTGCGATACAGTTATGATATTGCACAATCTGAGCCACTTTATAAAGCGCGTATTTACATATGATGTCGACTGGCTTCTAAGTCGATTTAGATTTCCAAGTGCCATCTTCTTGGAGCTCTTGATATCATTTTTAAGATGAAATGCAGGTCCAGGGATTGTTCCTGCCTCTCGCTGTATGCTTGCTGGGACTGGCACGACACTGGAAGGATAGATGGATGGAATAATTAAAGATGTAATATGAAGATATTTCAATGTTCCTTAAAAATGAAGAATTGGCGTTCTCAGCTTACACATGGCATTACATCTATTACAGAGCTGATTGTGTGGCGATTGGTTACTTGGAGAAAGAAAAGTAAGGACAGGAATTGGGAGTTAGTACTGCTGCAATAAATTATTTCATCAAAGGTCGCGCACAGCGCAACAAGAATCTTGTGGGAGGCTGGAACAATCTCTGGATGGGGTGCAAGTTCGTCATCATCCTCACTGCGCCATCTTGTTCCCATGTTTAATACATGCTTTAATTCCTATCATCATGAAAATGATATCAAGTATACATCTTAGTATTTAAAATTGTGCAGGGAGCTGTGATATCATGAATGTAATGGATTCTGTGTCCTGTCGGAGGAAGAGAAAGTTGGTTTAAGAAACACGTTGCGATTCACATACCGCATTTAACGTGCTACTTTAGTTATGATAGGATTCGAGAAATTAGTGAATTAAACAATTTTAAGATGAAATTTATGATATTCTACTTTAATGACAAAATAAACTACGTGATTAATGTGGAAATTTCACGATTAAAGTCGACATTGAGCTTTTTTCCCCCTCCCCACTGTGTCCATATTTTTTTTTCTTTTCTCTGTACCCTAATAAGCTTCCATATGACACTCAGACAGTGGGCTACGACTTGCCTTTTCATGGCTACTTTGATATTCAACAACCTTTTTATTTTGGGCACTGTGCGACTTTGTGAACTTGAGCTTTCAAGTTTCTGCGACATTGTCACTCGATCAACTTCCTTTTGTTGTTTATACAGTAATCCCTCGCTACTTCGCGGTTCACTTTTCGCGGATTCACGACTTCGCGGATTTTTAAATACAAGTGATTGCCCGCCTATCGCGGAAGTTATGTTCCAGACCCATCAGCAACAGGAGAAAATCCGTGATATAGAAAGACCATATAAATAAACATTTTTTTAGTTTAAGCCTTAAAATACCCATCCCACATGCTTTAAACACATGTAAACTTATAAAACACACTTTGTTAACACATATGATATGTGGATGTCGGGCTAAGGATATGAGTAACATCTCACTATTATAAAACATTTTAACTTCACGCAAGACAAGACAGTGAGACAGGAAAATTGGTGATGTACACCTAAAAGCCTGATGTACAGGCTTTTAAATTATTGACACGCAGAGCGACAAGCAGCACAAACCCAGCACAAAGTCCACTTCTCCTTAGCGTTCATTCAGCTCCCCACCCCCTTGACAATGCGAACTGCGCTTCCGGGGAGGGGGGGTTTGAGCGAAGGTGCGTTCAGCTCTCACACACACACACACACACACACACACTCCTCGAGCAGAGCGACAAGCAGGCATTTTGGCAGAAGCAGCACAAAGTCCATTTCTGCTCAGCGTGAGTTCAGCTGCCCCCCTTCACAAAGCGAGTGCAGACACATTGACGTCTGATCGCTGCGTGCAGGCAGTGTGCAGTGTTGGTCTGAGGTGTTTAAGAATGTAGAAAGTGTTTAAGAGCATAGGAAGTGTTTATAAGAGTGTGGGAAAGGTTAACAAGAGAGTGAGAAAGGTTTATAAGAGTGTGGGAAGGGTTTATAAAGCCTTAAAATATGTATAAATAATAAAATAAATATAGGTCGCTACTTCGCGGATTTCACCTATCGCGGGGGGGGCTCTGGAACGTAACCCCCGCGATAGGTGAGGGATTACTGTACCACTGTTTAAAACCGAGTAAGTTTTTCCTTGCCTCCACTTGGTATTCACTGAAATTCTTCTGTTTTCCCCTGTGCTTTTGCCATTGCCTTTTCACAGAATGCTGAACTTAAGGGCTATTTGTATTGATTTGCATATTCAAAGAGGCATAATTCTGGGAGGAGACAAGGTTGGAAGGCAGGCACATGCATGTGCATTACTTTTCACGCTGACCGGAATTTATGGAGCGGAAGAACGTAGAAGTTGGCATACGCGAAGATTTATGCATCTGTATTTTTTTGTGCGTACGCACATTTCCCCTTTAATCCATACGCCATTTTTTAGTGTGAATTCTACATACGGTGTTATGCATGAGGGCCCTGGTCTGACAAACACAATTCATTAAAGGAGTAGCCCAAAGCCACCGCGATTTAAAGCTTCGACACCAAACACATACCCCCATACACCACTGACAGGAAAGTGACCTGTGTAGCACAGCCTGCCGAATTCTCTTCTGTGGTCACATGCATACACCACTAAATTGAAGGAAATCACACAGGCACAGTTCTGGGCTATTTTAAGCTATTAGTGATGTGTCAGTAATGCCAGCAAAACTAACTCTGCAGGAAAACTTAAAATTTTGCCTTGAAAAAAAGAAACAACTTTTTTTCCCCCTTGACCAAACAAATTCACGCAATTGATCTAGGAATTAAGGTATTTTAAACTTCCTGGTGTGAACCCAAAGTTTAACTCAGGCTCAAAATTCTATGTAATAACAGTTAAACCTGAGTGGGTTTTGGGGTAAGGTATAATGATATGCTCTTTAGTGTTAAGCCTGAATAACTCTCCATGACATCTACTGGATGAAATGCAAAATAAAAAAAAAATAAAAATAAAAAAACAACACTACCACACACACAAATATTTCTATGCTTTCTGCCACTTTATGGTAACTCATCAATATTCACGAGCGGGATATAGCCTGCTGAGGCAAACAATGGCACACCAAAAGCTGTAAAGGCAGTTTTAGAATGAACTGAAACATTGCTTGAATCAAGTGATAGTGATGTGAATTGACAGATGTTGACATGGAAAGTGAAACTGATGCAAGATACTGTACTGCATGACCAAACTACCATGATATGCTTTGTAAATGTGGTTTTCAGAAGCTTCATTGTGGTGTGATAGTAGCTGCGTGACAAAAAAGGCAAAATAACTGATCAAGTGCAAGGACAAGAGGGATGTTAGCCTCACAAACACTGTTCGCAATTTGGCAACTGTCAATGTTCATGTCAAGAGAAATGTTTAAGTCAAAGCCTTGTGCTGTAGTAGGCTGCAATAACAGGGTCACATTGATCATGCAGGTCAGACACAAATATTCTATCCTCTTGTGTGCAAGCAACTGGGGAAAAGGGGGAAAAAAAAAAAATTAGAAAAGTGCATGAAGAAACACGCCTTTACTGCCCTGATTACATCATCAGGCTGTATATTTGTGACTTTTTCAAATAATAATCACATGAAGGACATGTACCAAATCTACATCAGTACAGCAGTGGACAGCTGACATACATTTTCTACTGCATTTATGTTGATGTTTTAGAACGTACAGGTCTCTGTTACATGCAACATTTCTTCTTGTTGAATTTTTTTGGCTCATTTTTACTAAGGTAAACAGAACACTAACTAGACTACTGTATATAAACCCTCTACCCATATATTAATCTTTTCATGCAACTTTGTTGAAAAGCTGACAAGGGTACTACAATTTCCATCAGGCACTGCACTGGATGACCTGATCAGTGACCACAAAGTTTAAATAGAGGTGTTGTCAATAGCAGGATGTCAAAGATAGAGTCTTAAACATGCATATATGGAGCATGCTAATCAACCTCCTACAGGTACCTATGCAGTCATGATGCTGCAGAACTTCATTTGCTGGAAAAACAGCCTCTCTTTCCTGATACACTGAAACTGTGACACCAGAATTCAAGACTAATTGGCTGAACTCAGCAAATAAAATCGCAAGATCTTGCATTGCATTATAGCGCAACTTCTCTGCGTTCATATTGTCCAGGAAAGACACAAGCCACAATCACCTTTCACATGTAATGACACAATGTGAACAGTACTAAAGTAAATCAGAATTGACAAAAGTCAGTTGTACAGGCTTCTGAAAAAAAAATACCTGAATCCAATTGCAAAAAGTATAGTGGTTTATGTAGGAATTAAATAGACCATTACTGATACTTTGTTTAGCAGAAGAAACTTCCAGTTTATTTCCACAAAAGATTTTCCATAAGTAATGCAATTACACGAAGCTCACTCATTGGTGTGGTTCCCCTCTCTACCCAGAAGCTCTTTTCCCCATCACAACATTTTGTTAATTTTAAGGAGTATTCAATGACAAGATGCCTTGTAGGATTGCTCTGTGGTGCATTTAGGGCAAAACAAAACTTGATAGATACACCAATTATTACTAGAGCTAGTGTGCGTATATAATTAAACACATCTTAGGACTAGACATTTACTCCCTAAATATTGCAGAGTGTTCAAGCCAGACCAGGATCAAAACAGCAGTACCTGGACATTAAAAATATTTCCAAGGCAAAACAAAAACCTATTTAGCTTAAAGCCTCAGCGTTTACAATTAATCTAAAAAAGGTACAGCTAATGTTTTTATCTTTGCTTTATCAATTCCAAGCTGGGGGTTTCAGGGTGTACTATAAATGCTTAGATCCAAATAAGAGACATAACCTGGACTAAGACATAGATTTCTCTTGCTCTAAAAGTTAGAAAAGTAAAAGATTTTACCTAGTCATTAAACTATACCTTTAAAAGGCTGAAATCAGACACAAACTAAAAGCAATCAGACTACCAGATTTTGTAACCTTCATTTTTTAAGTCAACTTGTGTCACACTCGGAGATAGCACATTTAACAGGCCACAGTATCCCCACACAAGTAAAGGGAACATCAAAAATTTAAGAGGTATGCATAAGAGAAAATGACTGCTTTTGTGCATGTACAAGACCTATTTATTATTTTTGCCCAAGATAAATATGCAAGTTTTTTGTTGTTGTTTTTAGCCATTCAGCTTACCTGCTGAGGTTGCTATTATAAATGTAAGCAAAACAAAGGAGCAATTACTAATTCTACAGCTTATAACATACCAAACAGTTCTTTTACTACAAAACCCTACAGTGATGTTGCAATTTTTTGACAAATATTGGCACATTTCAAACGGGCTAAAATAGTTCAGATGCTCATATAGAGTACATAACAGAGAAGAACATGATTCAGCATAGAGAACCTAATAACAATTACAAGTTTGGCAAAGACTCTGAATGAATGTTAATTCTACAGAGTTCTTGGCACTTACATTTCTAATCAGTAAGTTCTTCATTTCAGCAAGGCAATTCTGTGTGATTAAGATTAAAAACCATCTGACAACTTTGGCTTTCTTGAACCGCTTTGTTCACATAGTTTCAACTAGAGACAGTTCCAACAGGATTTTGCCTACCATTTCATATCTGGAGAGATAAAAGTTTTTTTTTTATATATATATATAAAAGCTTAAAGAGGGGAAAGTACATTCATATACATACATACATACACACAGGGAAGGGTAGGGTGTGGGAGTTGAAATGATGTGGTTTGAGTTCATACTGCCAATAAAATACTGATTGCAAGAGGAAATAAAAATCTTAAAATAATTCTAGAAAAAAACAGACAGCAGATTAGTTGTTTTGAAGATATAGCTGTCTTTAGAAATTTGTATTTGAAGCCTACAAGAAAAGCTCACCTATGTATGCTTTTGCACACACACACACACAAACAACCTGTATACAATATTACATTTTGAGGTTTTTATTCTGAGCTTGGTCAGGAGGAATAGAAATCTGACAGAAAACACACATTAAACAACTTGCAAGTATCTATAATACAGTAGGTGTAGATATAGTTAATTGTCAAACTTATGTTAAAACTTTGAATGTTCTAAGCATATTTTCATTTAAAACAAACATGATGTTGCAGCCAATACAGTCTAAGAGAAACATAATTAACAATATCAACATATCACAACCCTTTTTTTACCTGCATATAAATAACATTCACTCAACTCTGAGGTAGAAAACTACTTCACTCATTGCCTTGCTTTTTTTTCCTCCAGTTAAGGAATACAGTGTGGGGGCAATCATTGAAAGGCACCACATAAATTGTGAATGCACTTCAAAGACTACATTTCAATTCAATACCTGAACATGTCACAAAAAGTAGCAGAATGCTTTCCTTAGTGAAGAAAAACCAATTCACAACATTTAGCCAAACCAAGAACACTCTCTAGGTAGAGGCAACATTATGGCATGAACATGCATGACTGCTAATGGAAGTGGGTTACTGGAGTTTATTGATGATACGACTACTGACAAAAGTTGCAGGATGAATTCAGAAGTGTATAGGGCTGTCTGCTCAGATTCAGACAAATGCTGCAAAACTGAGGATGATGTTTCACACTACAGATTGACATTTAGCCAAAACATACTGTGACAGCAAACCAAGTGCTTTTTAAGGCAAAGAAGTGAAATATTCTTCAATGACCAAGTCAAACAACTGACCGCAACCAAATTTGACATTCATTTTACTTGCTGGAGACAAAACTGAAGGCAGAAAGTCCAAAGAACAAGCAGCACCTGAAGACAGCTGCAGTAAAGGCATGGCAAAGCATCATTAGGGTAGAAACCCAGCACTTGGAGAAGACCACGTGTTCCAGACTTCCTTTGCAGTCAAAGAGTGCCTGATTTTCAACCAAGTACTGAAAATGACCATTATAGTCATAATTATGTTAGTCTGTCCAAATACTTTTGAGCCCCTGAAAATGGGGGGCCACCCCTCCTTTAACCGCCACCTTATCGTGGTGGAGGGGTTTGCGTGTCCCAATGATCCCAGGAGCTCTGTTGTCCGGGGCTTTATGCTCCTGGTAGGGCCACCCAAGGCAAACTAGTCCTAGGTGAGGGATGAGACAAAGAGCGGTTCAAACCTCCTATGATGAAAGAAAACTTTGGACGGCGTTTTCCCCTTGCCCGGACGCGGGGCCCCCCTCTGGAGCCAGGCCTGGAGGTGGGGCTCGATGGCGAGCACCTGGTGGCCAGGCCTGCACCCATGGGGCTCGGCCGGGCACAGCCCGAAGAGGCAACGTGGGTCCCCCTTCCCATGGGCTCACCACCTATGAGAAGGGCCAAGGAGGTCGGGTGCAGTGCGAGTTGGGTGGTGGCTGAAGGCGGGGACCTTGGTGGTCCGATCCTCGGCTACAGAAGCTAGCTCTTGGGATGTGGAATGTCACCTCTCTGAAGGGGAAGGAGCCTGAGCTAGTGCGCGAAGTTGAGAGGTTTCGGCTAGATATAGTCGGACTCACCTCGACGCACAGCTTGGACTCTGGAACCAATCTCCTTGAGAGGGGCTGGACTCTCTACCACTCTGGAGTTGACCCCAGTGAGAGGCGCCGAGCGGGTGTGGGTATACTTATTGCCCCCCGACTTGGAACCTGTTCATTGGGGTTTACCCCGGTAGACGAGAGGGTAGCCTCCCTCCGCCTTCGGGTGGGGGGACGGGTCCTAACTGTTGTTTGAGCATATGCACCGAACAGCAGTTTGGAGTACCCATCCTTTTTGGAGTCCCTGGAGGGGGTGCTAGAGGGCATACCTTCTGGGGACTCCCTCGTTCTGCTGGGAGACTTCAATGCTCACGTGGGCAATGACAGTGAGACCTGGAAGGGCGTGATTGGGAGGAATGGCCCCCCCGATCTGAACCCAAGCGGTATTTTGTTATTGGACTTCTGTGCTTGTCACAGATTGTCCATAACGAACACCATGTTCAAGCATGTGGGTGTTCATATGTGCACTTGGCACCAGGACACCCTAGGCCTCAGTTCGATGATCGACTTTGTGGTCATGTCGTCGGACTTGCGGCCACATGTCTTGGACACTCGGGTGAAGAGAGGGGCGGAGCTGTCAACTGATCACCACCTGGTGGCGAGTTGGCTTCGATGGTGGGGGAGGATGCCGGTCAGGCCTGGTAGGCCCAAACGTGTTGTGAGGGTCTGCTGGGAACGTCTGGCAGAGCCCCCTGTCAGAAGTAGCTTCAACTCCCACCTCCGGCAGAACTTTGACCACATCCCGAGGGAGGTGGGGGACATTGAGTCCGAATGGGCCATGTTCCGTGCCTCTATTGTTGAGGCGGCTGACTGTAGCTGTGGCCGTAAGGTGGTCAGTGCCTGTCGTGGCGGCAATCCCCGAACCCGTTGGTGGACACTGGCGGTGAGGGATGCCGTCAAGCTGAAGAAGGAGTCCTACAGGACCCTTTTGTCCTGTGGGACTCTGGAGGCAGCTGATAGGTACCGGCAGGCCAAGCGGAATGCGGCTTTGGTGGTAGCTGAGGCAAAAACTCGGGCGTGGGAGGAGTTTGGGGAGGCCATGGAGAACGACTTTCGGACGGCTTCGAGGAGATTCTGGTCCACCGTCCGGTGTCTCAGGAGGGGGAAGCAGTGCAGTGTCAACACTGTATATGGTGGTGATGGTGCGCTGCTGACCTCGACTCGGGACGTTGTGGGTCGGTGGGGGGAGTACTTCGAAGACCTCCTCAATCCCACTAACATGTCTCCCAATGTGGAAGCAGAGCCTGGGGACTCAGAGGTGGGCTCCCCCATCTCTGGGACTTAGGTCACCGAGGTGGTCAAAAAACTCCTTGGTGGCAGGGCCCCAGGGGTGGATGAGATACACCTGGAGTTCCTCAAGGCTCTGGATGTTGTAGGACTGTCTTGGTTGACACGCCTCTGCAACATCGCATGGACATCAGGGACAGTGCCTCTGGATTGGCAGACCGGGATGGTGGTCCCCCTCTTTAAGAAAGGGGACCGGAGGGTGTATTCCAACTACAGAGGGATCACACTCCTCAGCCTCCCTGGAAAAGTCTATTCGGGGGTCCTGGAGAGGAGGGTCTGTCGGATAGTCGAGCCTCGGATTCAGGAGGAACAGTGTGATTTTCGTCCTGGTCGTGGAACAGTGGACCAGCTCTACACCATTAGCAGGGTCCTAGAGGGTGCATGGGAGTTTGCCAAACCAGTCAACATGTGTTTTGTGGACTTAGAAAAGGCATTCGACCGTGTCCCTTGGGGAATCTGTGGGGGGTACTCCAAGAGTCTGGGGTACCGGACCCCCTGATAAGGGCTGTTCGGTCCCTGTACAATCGGTGCCAGAGCTTGGTCCGCATTACCGGCAGTAAGTTGAACCCGTTTCCAGTGAGAGTTGGACTCCGCCAGGGCTGCCCTTTGTCACCGATTCTGTTCATAACTTTTATGGACAGAATTTCTAGGCGCAGCCAGGGCGTTGAGGGGGTCCGGTTTGGTGGACTCAGGATTGGGTCACTGCTTTTTGCAGATGATGTTGTCCTGTTTGCTTCTTCAGGCCATGATCTTCAGCTCTCTCTGGATCGGTTCGCAGCCGAGTGTGAAGTGGCTGGAATGGGAATCGGCACCTCCAAATCCGAGACCATGGTCCTCAGTTGGAAAAGGGTGGAGTGCCCTCTCAGGGGTGGTAGCGAGATCCTTCCCCAAGTGGAGGAGTTCAAGTATCTCGGGGTCTTGTTCATGAGTGAGGGAAGAATGGAGCGTGAGATCGACAGGCGGATCGGTGCGGCATCCGCAGTAATGCGGGCTCTGCATCGGTCTGTCGTGGTGAAAAAGGAGCTGAGCCGCAAGGCGAAGCTCTCAATTTACCAGTCGATCCATGTTCCTACCCTCACCTATGGTCATGAGCTATGGGTAGTGACTGAAAGAACGAGATCGCGAATACAAGCGGCTGAAATGAGTTTCCTCCGCAGGGTGTCTGGGCTTTCCCTTAAAGATAGGGTGAGAAGCTCAGTCATCCGGGAGGGGCTCAGAGTAGAGCCGCTGCTCCTCCACATCGAGAGGAGTCAGATGTGGTGGCTTGGGCATCTGATCAGGATGCCTCCCTGGTGAGGTGTTCCGGGCACGACTAACCAGGAGGAGGCCCCGGGGAAGACCCAGGACACGCTGGAGGGACTATGTCTCTCGGCTGGCCTGGGAACGCCTTGGGATTCTCCCGGAAGAGCTAGAAGAAGTGGCCGGGGAGAGGGAAGTCTGGGCATCTCTGCTCAAGCTGCTGCCCCCGCGACCCAATCTCGGATAAGCGGAAGAGGATGGATAGATAGATGGATGAAAATGGGGGGCCATGTATACAAATGGATGTCTTTTCTAAATGGCTCCTACAACGTTTTTGTTAAACACCTCAAATAAAACTGCACTTGCTTCATTTAAAAATCCATTTCCGTGGCACATGGAATGAAAATTATGAAAATTCTGTTACTGTCCAAATACTTAGGGACCTAACTGAATACACATCTTAACAATTTACAAACCTAAAATGCCAGTAGAAGTGTCTTTATTGAAAAACCAAGTTCCTGAACAGATCATACAACAGCTACACTAGCAACTGAAGGCTGCATGCCAATAAAGCTCTAGTTCTAAAGGGTTTTGCATGCAACATGTTCTACATAAAAAACTGAAAAGCAAGGAACTTATTTAAACTTGAAATTCTTGGAAAGCTGGGTCTTCATTTACCACAGGCAAACATACTAGGAAACTCTAAAAACTACTAAGACAAATATACAAATATTGTTCATGTATTTGATTTACCTGGGGAATGGAGGGGGTGTTCAGGGTTGCTTCCTAGAAAAAGACCTGGTAAGCTACTTAAGGACAGAAAATTTTGATTTGCTAAAATGATGTATTTGGATTATGGGTGTTCCTACTACCACAAACATCTTGGTTAAATCTAAAACCTCCAATTTTCCAGAGCAAAATATTCTTAGGGCACCATAGTCTATTCCAGTGGATTCAGGCAGGAAGATGCCATCAAAAGGAACTCACATCAAACTAAATAATTTAAAAAGGATATACTAATCAACTCAAAGCCTATTTTTGTTGACTGTGGTTTGAGATGAAGCAAAATAAACCTCATACCAAAGGCAACCCAAAAATCAAACCAGTGTCCAAGCACTCTGTGTATTGGCACATCCCTCCCCAACCAAGTTTAAAAAAAGCTTTGATTGAACCCATCCAAAAAGTTTCCCTCTTTTGCCACATTATGAAAATCTAACTTCCAGATATATTAAACAATAACATTCAGTCACAATTATAACAATATAAAGTATTATTGAATGTGTAACATTCTAGCACACAGCCCAGCTGGCAAACTGCCTATTACTGAAAGTTTGTTCTGTTCATTTATTGTTTCTAATCTTTTACAGTTTAATTGGTTTAAACATTCAATGCAACAATTAGGATACTACTTACAAATGATCTAAATCAGCCAAATGAAACACCAAGAGTTTAGTTTTTGCACTGGATAACAAACAGCAACCAACAAGCCATACACTGAAAGAAGTTCAGTAACAAAACTTATTAACCTCCCCCTCCCCCCCAAAAATAACTATTAGCTACAGCACAACTGAGTAATTCTTATCTTTCACAAAGGCACTGTCCCTTAAGTATGCCCCCATGTTTGGACAGATTTTCCTCCCACTTTCCCAAAGATGCATATGTTCTGGTAAGTCACACTGTAAACTAGACTTTATGTGGGTATGTGCTTGAATAGGCCTTGCAATGGACTATAGCCCAACCAGGTGTTGTTTATGTCCTAAACTGAGTGATCTCTGGATATAGAAAATCTGAGAATGTTAACATTTAATAAAAATACAGGACCACCTAACATGTAGCTCTTTATATTGTAAGCCCCTAAAATACACGTAAAGCCATGTTTGCTAGCGTTTGAATAAAAACCAAATACATACGTAGTACGTACACCTGTAATCTAGAGGACTTCGACACTGGTCTGTTATAAACATAACAGCCATAAAAAGGTGTTGAGCATACAAAAGGAGACAGAGGCACTTATCTAAAATGTGAAGGACTCCCAGAAGGGTACTCCAGTCACGTATGCAGAAATCACACGCTCATTCTGGGCTCTTCACCCATCACAGTCCAGCTACGTGGTCGGATCTTCATACACGACTTAAACGACCGAAACGAAAGCACTGCTGTTGCAGTTGCAAGTGCGACCACCTGTCAACTAACTAATTATCCGCACAAATACCTCGCAACCACAATTCGTACGCTCTCACCTGCCAAAGCCTAAATTGTACCACGTGCCCCCTGCAGAAAGTAATAAAAAAAGAATGCCTAGACACAAGCCACGCCCCTCTACACGTGAGAATTTTCTGACTCGTCCATTCACAAATCGGTGCTTAGCTTCTAGAAGCGTTTCGTAGGTAAACATCGTTTATTATGCCGTTTTTCTGCAGTAGGCTACTACTGTATGACTTTGTAGATAAAAAGTTAAGTGGGGTGGTATCGTTAAAGAAGATGTGTCGACATGTTTATTTATGTAATTAACTGCTCAGTGGACAAGCGTGTGTATAAAAAGAAAAATGTATTGTTACCCTTTACAGCTGGTAGCCAGTATCACAGTTCAAGGGATCGAGATTCCGTCTAACAAGTGTACTCTCTGCTGTAAGGTGTCAGCGTTCCAAGTTTAGGTGATGTAATGACAAAAATTCGATGCCTAACTGGTAAAATAAAATGGATAAGTGGCTTATTTACCTAAATTGTGCAGGCATTTGTAGAATAATGTAGGCTTCTTCGATGCAAAATCAAATTACAAATAATGCTGTGTCCGCAATTTTTTTTAACATTTTGTCCTTCCCGTTTACCAATGGCCCTTGACGGACGACTTTGTTAAAACTGTTATTAAATTTGTTGTTCATGTTCTCTTCTGAAAACTATCAGAAACGAGTAGGAGGAGCCTGGCAGCATGCACTCATGTAGCGTTGCGGACACCCACAACACGCTGAACTACCTGACATCCCAATTTGGACCCGAAATCAGCCGTACAACTGATGACACCTCAGCACAACACTAGTTAAAATGGAATGGAACAGTGTGAGGGTTTTTTTTTTTTTTTTGTATTTTTACAGTGGCTGGAGTGCCAATTCTGCCAGCAACCCCCGAATTTTCCCTTACAAATTGGAGGACTTGCTTGCAGGGCTGGATGTTGGACGTCATACCCTGGACGAGGCAATTGAAGGTGACGGGCCTTGTTCAAGGGCCCAACTGAGTGCAATGACATTTAAATTTAGAAACGATAAATTTTAAGTAATCATGAAAGGTACCCTGAAAGACCCGATGAGAATGGCGTGATTGTCTCTTTATGTGCCTAGTTCTTGTAAAAAAAAAAAAAAAAACGGGTAGAGCCTAAAAGTTTTTCTCAGTTTTTCCTTGTTTTACATCTCCAGGTACTTGGCCTATCCGTCCATATTACAAAGTAGCCCGTCTTTGCGCCTGACGGTTCTTGCGTACTTGAGCAGAAAGTAACAAATACAGGACATAGATAAAACAATGTTAGCCTAAGTAGACTGCACCATAGTCGGCCACCGATATCTAAGTATTGTTGCATAGTTCGAGGAGGCGAGTGTGCAGTGGTGTTACTACTGTTGCCCCTCGTTTTTCGAGGTCTACAGTATTATAATGTCCAAGTCAAGTTGGGGAGCATGCACTGGTACAGTGCGTGGCCGAATCCACTACACAACGAAACAACTCGGGATCCCGGTTTGCAACCCCCACGCGGTCCAGTCCCACCCTCCGGAAATGACCTGTATCTGCCGCAACCTGGTGTTACGTGGGCGACCCCTTGGTCTGGTCCAGCCACTCGGGTCCCCAATAATGAGGATCTTACGAGCCGGATCACCCTCGGGGAAACGCGCCACATGGCTGTAGTGCCGTAACTGACGCTCCCTCACAATGCAGGTAATGTGCCTCAATCGGGACTCCACGAGCAACGGCACAGTCAAACCAACGGTACCCTAGGATTTTCCGTAGAGAGACAGTACCAAAGAAGTCCAGTCTTCGTCTCAGGCCACTGGATAGCGTCAGGATTCTAAAGACTTGAACCTTCGTCCTTTTGCATAGATATCGGGAGCGGCACACACCCCTTTCCAGCGACCTCATGACAAACCCCCCAGCGCTGTCCTAATCCGTCTACTGACTTAATAGGAAGAGTCACCAGAGACATGAATGTCACTGCCCAGGTAAGTAAACTTCTCAACAAGGTCAACGCTCTCTCCGCAAACACACTGCTGATGGCTGTGCCCAAAAGGTCATTAAAGGCCTGGATCTTTGTTTTTGTCCAAGACATTTGCAATCCCAGACGCTCAGTCTCTCGAGCGCCCCGACCAGAGCCTCCATTGACTCCGCGAAGATCACAGCATCGTCAGCAAAGTTGTGAACCTTTCTTCACCAACCGATGCCCCACACCCTCTGGACCCCACGACCCTGCCCAACACCCAGTCCATACAGGCATTGAAAAGAGTTGGAGCAAGAACATACCCGTGACGAACCCCAGAATCAACTGGGGAAAAACAGGAGGTTCTGCCTCCACTCTGCACAGCACCCGCAGTACCAGTGTACAGGCTGGCATGATATCCAGCAACCTCAAGGGGATCCCGCGAATCCTCAGGATGTCCCACACGGCAGCTCGATCAACTGAGTCAAACGCTTTGCGAAAATCGCCAAAGGCTGCAAAGAAACTCTGCCAATATTCGCGTTCGCGCTCCATGATAACCCTCAGTGCCAGGATGCGGTTGATGGTAGACTTCTTAGGCGTAAAACCAGACTGTTCCGGTCGCTGGTAGGTGAGCAAGTGATCACGGATCCTATTCAGGACGACCCTAGCAAGGACCTGTGTTATCCCCCTGTAGTTGCTGCAGTCCAGGTGATCACCCTTCCCTTACCAGATAGGGACGACAAGTCACGTTTTCCAGCCAGTTGGGATGATGCCAGTCTCCCAAATGGAAGCAATGATTGCTTGCAGTGCTAGGAGGACAGCCTTACTACCAGCCTGGAGAAGTTCCACAGATCCCTAATTTCCACATCAGGAGAACTGGTAAGGAAGTTTTCACGTTCTTCTGGAGTGGCTTTCCCCCCTTATACCTGCCTTTAGTTTAATTAGCGATTTGCCCATGTGCAAATGTACCGTATGGCCAGATCATGCCATTCCCCCGATACTGCCCTTTTAATCCCACGACAGAAAAAGCAAGTTCATGAAATAAACAAATGGACAGATGACGCAACGAGCTGTGGAGCAAGAAAGTTAAGAGTCAACGATGCACATGCGTCACAAACACATACTCAAAGAGTGACCTATTAGTTTGGGTTCAAGGCTCGGTACGCCCACTGAGCGGCACGTTTTTCTTGGGCTAGTATATTTGAATTCACAGGTTTTAAAGACCCGTGGGTACTGTATGTCCATCAGTTATACCAGTATCCACCGAATATATCTTTTATTTAATTTGCTAACTTTGTTTCTAATAATGTGGGCTAGGAAATTAAAACGCACCCTGGTTAATGATGTGTGTAAATCAGGTTTGATAGCCCGTTTTGTGTTAGCCTTTGTGGGTTCTTTTAGTTTATTTTAATGTGATTTTACCATGTGTCTCATCGAGTTAGAGAATTCTGTTTGGTCTGCTTTAAGGAATTCTGGAATTTACGAAGTACCATGTTTAAATGTATTCTTAATGAAAAGTACTTCAAAACATAACATTCAAAACTTATTCTCACTTTACTGTCCAGCTAATATTTTGCCAACCACTATTAAGCATTTACAAAATAAAACAATTGAATGTCATTCAATATCAGAAGTGTCGAATTATGCCTACTATTATTAGTTATGTTTAAACGTATTTTAAGCTTATTCTAACAGTCGTGATAAGCAGCGCCCACAATTCGGAGAGAGGCGGGTTTCTCATTAACTGGTCCACTTGAGCTATTTGCGTGGGCCCGGGATGGATATGAATGAATGGATGGAAGCCAGCAGCCGGTGGGGTGATGATAAATTGTGCCAACGTCGAAGGCGCCTGCTGCACTTGCGAAGCAATGTTAATCTTTGCGCTAAGCGACAGAATGCTCCACATCATCAGGAACTCAAGAGTGGCCTCTAAACTAACTTGAAGGCTTTTTTATTTTTAGAAACTGAATTGCTGATGAACCGAGATGATCCAAAATAAGACTAGCGAGAAAGTCTCGAACTGGCAAGTCGCTAGTTTTTTGGCTTTAATGTTTTAGTTAACCTTGCATCGTTCATAACCAATGTTAAAGTTGCATGGGGGTGGGGCACCTTTCAGTACATAAGACCTGGACTAAACTACATTGCGATAGACTGAAAGCCGAGCGAGACAAGTCGCGGCCACGAGCAAGCCGTTGCCCTTTTAAGGGCGACCCAACCTGTCATTAGCGAGCTTGGGCGCGCTCCCGTGGCTTGGCTCAGGTACTGCTAAGTCTTGCCGTGCAGTTCAGCGTATTTGAGTTTGAGAGTGTTGGAGAAGTCAGCAGCCAAACTTATCTGGACTCATTCATACTGTCTGCGCTAGCCTGGCCCACTGGCCTGCGGGGATCTGCACTTGGCGACGGGGGGC
This sequence comes from Erpetoichthys calabaricus, assembly GCF_900747795.2. NCBI lineage: Eukaryota > Metazoa > Chordata > Cladistia > Polypteriformes > Polypteridae > Erpetoichthys > Erpetoichthys calabaricus. The sequence goes on along the minus strand of NC_041394.2, from coordinate 154,649,237 downwards.
CAGCCTATGAGCCATGGAGTGAATCAGGCGAAAGTCATTTCAGGTCCCGGCTCACTTGAAAAGGAGTTGAGGAGTAAACGCGGACATTTGCTTTCAACAGCTTTCCTGATCTTAACACCGCACGGGAATTGCGCATGATGCCGAAGGATTGAGGTTATTATAACACTAACCCTTTTTAAATCGCCTTTGGAGGGCTTTGAAGATCAACAGCTTGTATATGAAAGTTTCTTCCCCATGTGTGTATTAGAGCTGAGATGCTTAGAAAGTGGATACTAAAAAGAACAGATTGAATGTCAGAAGGTTCAGTTTCGTTCGAACCAGCACGGAAAATTGGCTTTATCGACTTAACGGAAAGTTTAACACTCTTACAATTTCAGTCTGATTTGTTTGTTTTGCCCGCGGTTTATTTACCCAGGCTATGGACAATTAAGGATTCTTCCTTAACGGATCGTTGATTGAACTAAACTGCTATTTTTCCAAAAAAAAAGTGGAGAATCCATACAGTCATAAGACGTGAGAGGAAATCATTCGCCTTACCGAACATTTTCGTTCGTCCGCATTCGGGCAGGTGCAGGAAAATTGAAAGACCTATGCTTTCTGTTACAGCTTGTCCAGTAATTTAAAAAGACACAGAAATAAGAGTCTTTCTAATCCAAATTTACAGATTAATCTTTAATTCAAGGTGTAACGAATGGTTCAAGTACTGTGATCGCCCAGTAGCAGGTAGGTGTGCTGTATTTTCCCGTTGGTTCGAAACATTTGAGTATTGTGCTTTATAATTTACTGATATAATTGTTAAAGTATTGTAAATAAAGTATGCGACAATACAGTTAAATGTGCATTTGCGAGAGTTTGCGCTTTATAACTCCGCAGTATGCTTTGGCAAAGATGAGGTGCATCCATCTCAAATTACTCTTCCACCTGCGGTTCGGATCTAGTTTGACTTGGGAGGATATTTCGCGTTCTAGGACATGGGAGAAAACGGCGGGTTGCTTAGTTCAGAAGGTCCCATGCAGCACTCTCTTCCCGAGCCGGGAGCGCAAATATCTACTTAACTGTGATGTACTGACTGACGTTACATTTGGCAAAAGACTCTGACTTTAGTGTGTTTTTGTTAACCTTACTTGAAAACAAAAGCTTATTTGCTGTACCAAATTCTCAACTGATGTATATGCGGATGTACATTCCCATTTTTTAATGATGTGGAGACTAAACGTGGATTAGTTTGCTGGGGGTATTTGACAGCGGTATTGCATTTGGAGTGTATGGCGCAGTGCCTGTTAATTATTAAATGACAGGAAAACCAGTCACGTTGCGGCTCATTGCAGCGAATTCCCCATCTGTATTGTATATTGAGTTTTGAGAGGACACAGGCATCGCTTGTTTTAGAGATCATAAAGAGCTCGCTTACTTCTCACGGGGCCTGACCCAAATTTGGTTTAGGGTCGTTTTTTAAGTGCTTTCCCCTCGATCCTCTTGGTGATGTAGATTTAAAAACAATTACACAAAATTGCTTGCAAATGGGCTCTGGGGTTTTAGATTTTAGCAAACCTCTGGTTGTGCCTTCCGGAGAATGTCGCTTGAAGTGAAATCAGTAGTCGCGTTGCTGGCAGAAAGGAGGAAAGTGCGGTGTTATCGCTAATGAATAGACACATGGAGACGTGAGTCCCATGAGGTTAGCAAACGTCTTTCAATTGGGTTTACTCGGGGAAACTCCAAGCAGTTCGTGGGAAATCGGTTTAAATAGAAACAACATATGTATCCCAAATGATCACACACAACTTTCATGATTAACACCTCCGCCCAAAACCGCCTGAAAGGCTTTTAATGATGTAAAAATTGAAGTGTCTATTCTGTACCTTTTGTAATTGCTATACCAAAGCTACCATTAATTAGTAGTACGATTTTAGTAGTTGCCTATAATCTTATTTTTTGTTGCTGCAGTCCTGTTTTTATTTGTTGCTGAAAGAACAAGTGTTAATATAAAGTTGCTTGCGTGTTATGTTATAAAACATATTTAATCATATTTGGCAATGAGCATGTTATATTGTTGGTGTTTAAATATAATTTCTGTCCTAATTACTGCCGGACGAATACAAGATTGTCAAAATGCAGTTGAAATTATAAAGTGGTCTCATTTCACACACGTTTAATTTTGATTGAACTTGTACACTTGCACTAATGACAGTTGCAGTGGTTTCAGACTGAATAGGACTAGTTGGACTTAACTGGCCCTGGCAACTATAATCTAAATTTGCTAGTCTTTAGGTCTGGAGATTTAAATGTCAATTTCAATCTCCTCTCGGATTTTCATGCTCATCCACTGTCTTTTACAGAGTGAACTCTGTGCTTGTGAGTGACAATGTTTCGTATTTGTCACTTGATGAAATGTATTTTTTAAAATTATTATAAAAAAATTTAAAATGAAGACTCTGTGCTATCAGCAAGCACAGACATTCCAGAAAGAGAATGTCTTTGAATATTCTTATTATTAAAGACTTCTGGACTTGAAACCTTCAGGCCAAATTGCCCTATTCTAGTTTTTGCATGACTTGAAAAATTACTGTCTACAGTGCATATATAACAAACTAGGTTTCATTTAGATATCTTGTGGTTATCAACAAAAGACATTTACTACATATTCTGCATATTTGTAACAAAGAATGACAGTGTTTTGGTACAATGCTATCTTCTTGTTGTACATAATGTGTGTGCCCAAAATCACTACTATATTGTGTCTAATTTGCTTAGGACCATTTTAACATTTTTGCTTTTGATTGATATAAAAATTAATATTGTGGCTGCAGAATTGTTTGCCTTCCACGCATTTAAGATTTGCTTTTAGCAATGCCCCACCTGTTGTCTTAACTCCAGGTCCCTGCCCTGTTGTATTTTATTAGGGTTAATGCATCTGTCTTGAGAGCTAAATTCCTGTGAATTTTACAGAGACCTAAAAAGCAGATGGCAAGGCAGTGCTGCTTAGAGAAAAGGATATGTTTGTCAAGACTAAGTTTTCCATTCCCTGCATTTGCAGCTTCATAAGCAATGATGTGCTGGAAAGGATTATTAATTCATCTTTCTAAGAATGTGGTTAGGCTTGTACTCTTTAGATTGTTTCTAACCACATAGACATTTTGGGGGCACCAGGGTCTGACTTCTGCCTACCAGGGGTAAAATTTGGCTTTCTTTCTCAGACATTTGGCAGTTCCAGTTAGAATCCCCTGAGGTCTGTATTTTGTACCACAAAAACCACAATACATTTTTGGTTTTGAAAGCGCTTTCTTTAAAAACTTGACTGAGAACTGAGAAACATCATATATATTGGCTATTTGTATCTAGATGTTTGTGTCTATGCCAGGTACGATATGTACAATATAGAATTTGTTAAACTGCAAACACTGAAGCATTTTATTCTATTAACTTTTTGTCGGGGAAAAAAAAAAAGGTGGCAAATACCTAGAAAGTAGCAAGACGCCTTGGTCAAGTGAGTAGGTTCAAAAATCAGGAATAGTTAAACTACGCAAAGTAAAACTGATGTGTAAATTTATTCAAGGACAAATTTATTGTAATTCTGTAAATAAATGCTTTTAATTACGTTGCAGTTATTTACACAAAACAAAACCGATGAATCAAAATTTAATCTAAAATAAATGTCTTGTTTTTTTCTTCCATATTATAAAAACAATGCATCATTTTCCTTTAACGTGAGCATCACAGAATGCAGAAGACATTTATAGAGCAAAAACTTAGGAAATCTTTAGGACTTTGCAGTTACAGGTTAATTTCAGCTAGAGGAACTTCTTTTTATCTAAATGAGCTAGCTGAAGGCAGAACATGAAGCAAAGCTGGGAGGAACAGAGGGAGAAGGATCAGGCAGTAGTGTGGATTGTCATAGGGTGAGAAAATGATGAATGTCAAGTTAAGAGACTGATTTGGTGTAGAGGTAATAGGTACTGTGTTGATGAAAAACAGATTAAGGTGGATTGTGTGTATCTAATGATAGGCTGAGGATGATTGGGTGACTGAGATGTATGGTATGAGTTAAAATGAGAGGCCAAAGAAGACATGGCTGTAGGCTGTGTCAGATGATATGAAATTAAATGGGTCTCACTCCCAAAAGGATGACCAGGACCATCAACAATAGTGGAAAAAGATTTGAGAGCAACTGTCAAACCCATATAAAACTGGAAAATGGACATTAAAACAGTGACAAGTAGCATTTTAAATAACAACAACAACAACATTTATTTATATAGCACATTTTCATACAAAAAGTAGCTGAAAGTGCTTTACATAATGAAGAAAAGAAAAATAAAAGACAAAATAAATTAAAATAAGACAACATTAGTTAACATAAAAAAAAAAGAGTAAGGTCCGATGGCCAGGGGGGACAGAAAAAACAAAAAAAAAAAACTGCAGACGGCTGGAGAAAAAAATAAAATCTGCAGGGGTTCCAGGCCACGAGACCGCCCAGTCCCCTCTATGAAATAGAATGGTTCAATCACCTAAGGTAAGGTCAAAATTATTCCTCATTAATCTTGGCTGCTTTAACTGTTATTTTTAATGAATGCACTTGAGCAAGGGTAGTATACTGGTCAAGGAGATGTGGGACTTTGAGTTGCTGACGACACAGTGAAAAGCTTTGTATATGTGTTCATAATGTAAAATCTCTTAACTTTTTATGCCTTAATAAACTTAATGAAATAAGTGCTGTATATAGTCATTTTCAACATACATCAGTTTTTGCATTTTAAAGTGGTAAACCGTAATCAATTTGGAGGCAGAACAGAGGATTGGCCTCCACACTGTAAAAATAACACGTTAAAAGTACTTTTAAAAAAAAAAAAAAAAAAAAAAAAAAAAAGGCAACAAATTACAAGCAATATTTTTCAGTAGATTTAATATACAGTAATCCCTCCTCCATCGCGGGGGTTGCGTTCCAGAGCCACCCGCAAAATAAGAAACTCCGCGAAGTAGAAACCATATGTTTATATGGTTATTTTTATATTGTCATGCTTGGGTCACAGATTTGCGCAGAAACACAGGAAGTTGTAGAGAGACAGGAACGTTATTCAAACACTGCAAACAAACATTTGTCTCTTTTTCAAAAGTTTAAACTGTGCTCCATGACAAGACAGAGATGACAGTTCAGTCTCACAATTAAAAGAATGCAAACATATCTTCCTCTTCAAAGGAGTGCGCGTCAGGAGCACAGACTGTCAGAAACAGAGAGAAAAGCAAACAAATCAATAGGGCTGTTTGGCTTTTAAATATGCGAAGCACCGCCGGTACAAAGCTGTTGAAGGCGGCAGCTCACACCCCCTCCGTCAGGAGCAGGGAGAGAGAGAGAGAGAGAGAGAAACAAACTGAAAAATCAATACGTGCCCTTTGAGCTTTTAAGTATACGAAGCAGCTGCACACAGAAGGTAGCAACGTGAAGATAATCTTTCAGCATTTTTAGACGAGCGTCCATATCGTCTAGGTGTGCGAACAGCCCCCCTGCTCACACCCCCTACGTCAGGATCAGAGAAAGTCAGCGCAAGAGAGAGAGTGAAAAGTATGTTTGGTAGCTTCTCAGCCATCTGCCAATAGTGTCCCTTGTATGAAATCAACTGGGCAAACCAACTGAGGAAGCATGTACCAGAAATTAAAAGACCCATTGTCCTCAGAAATCCGCGAACCAGCAAAAAATCCGCGATATATATTTAAATATGCTTACATATAACATCCGCGATAGAGTGAAGCCGCGAAAGGCGAAGCGCGATATAGCGAGGGATCACTGTACTGCACTATTGAGTAAACTTAATTTATTAATTTACTTAAATTTAGCTAAAATGAGTTTGATTAAATATAAGTAGTGGCAAAAATGGTTTTATTTTACTCCAGTTTTCATTTGAATTACAGTACTCAAAAAAAAAAAAAAAAAAAGTAATAATGCAACGCTGGACAGTAATGACTGTATAACAAATAATGCTAAAATTCCATATAGCTTTATTTATCTGAACATACAAAGACAGTCACAACAATGGAGTTATATTTTCATAGGAAAATTAAATCAAATGTCTGAGGATAATTTTTACTGAATTACTGACATTCAAATGTCAATGCAAATTTTTTTTTCTTTTTTTTAAACTTACACAAAAAGTATATCTCAATCAAATAATGTCCCAGGAATGAGTGGTAAACGGGAAGGAAACATAGAGAGTGAAAGAGTGAAATCCTGAGGCAGATGGCACTCTTCAGACACGTTCTGCATTTACATCAACATATCCGCTTAAATGAATGGCCGCCTTTTCCACTACTTTTCAGTATGCGATAGCGAAAATCCTCAAATAAAATAGGAAGTAGGAAATCAAACATCGCTAAATAAATCACAGTGTTAAAAATTAACCAGAAAATACATTACCTATGTAGAACACTAATTAAATAAGAGGTCAAATAATACTGTGACGGTTAGGCAAACATCTTTTTATGTTGTTTACAGGTCGTAGTTTAGGACAAACGCCATAGCGTTCTCAAACTTATCTCAAAGTGTCATTTTCTTTTTCTGTGTAAAATAAAAGTTTTAAACGATTAAAAAAAAATATATGAAAATATGTAACTATCCGAGAAATGTGCTTGCTTTTTAAAGCAAACCAACGAGGTAGGTTGTTGGCGAGCAAGGTAGTGTCTTTCTGTGTTTCCCACATAAAGGGAAAGGTTTCGTGAAAACAACAAATGCTTACATCTGTAACTATACGAAATGAAATACTAGTTATTCATTACGGAATTAATATGCTTCATACTTACACATTCATAGTAAAATAGCTCTTATTATGAATAAGCGTTACAGCTGAATGCGTTGTTGTAAAGACCAAGAAATCGATGTGAGAGGAAGGGCCGTGTCATTAAATTTAACTTAACTTAAATGTGTTCAATTCACAGTATAGTTTTTTTACTTAGAATGTTATAAAAAATGTTTACATTTTAAGAAAAATAATAAGTTAACATTATTCTTCATTTTTTTTATTGAATTAGAATTAAATAATCAATAAAAAGGGTAAAACCCATTTTTATTAAAGTAATGATTATTTTGCGTATAGTTAGCTATTTTTTTATTTTTCACACATGCTAGATTTATTTTTTACAGTGCATATAGCCAATCATGAATAAGTTACCAACAAGCTGGGACTACGCATACTGGATAAATCCAGTTATTCAATTGTGCTTTCCAGATGTCCTGTGACTTTGAGCACTGTGGAATTTTCTGTGTCTTGGTTAGATTGTGACACCAGTGGCTTTACATTGCAGGGTCTGTATTATCTGTAGAGTTTATTTGCAGGCACAAATTAGAGTTTTTATAAACTGATGATAAAATGCAGAGAAATTGTTACAGATGACAGAAACCTCTACATAAATAACCTTTATTTGTACTTGTACAATCAATATGTTTTAATCATGGACAAAATTGATGTATTTGTGCTGCATGTGAGTGGTGCACACATTGTTGGATGCCTGTCATTTTTTAACCTTTTGCAGTTTGGCCATAATTTTCTGGTACCAGGTTAAGTCTTCCCATTTAAATTACCCCCAGCTTTAAACACTAGGCATAAGTGAGCAAAGTGTATACTGCAAATATAGATCACATTGGTGGAGAAAAATATTAAGAAACATGATCAAACAGGAAAATTAATACACTGAAGTCAAAACAATTACTGATGCTGTGGAACAAAATAAAGTTTGACTATGTTCAAAACACATTAAATCTTAAATTTTTCTGGATTATCCTGAATATTAATAAAGTATCTATCTATCTGTCTATCTAGCTACACACACAAGTGCCATGCTTCAAGAAACAGTACAGTAATCCCTTGCTATATCGCGCTTCGACTTTCGCGGCTTCACTCTATCGCGGATTTTATATGTAAGCATATTTAAATATATATCACGGATTTTTTGCTGGTTCACGGATTTCTGCGGACAATGGGTCTTTTAATTTCTGGTACATGCTTCCTCAGTTGGTTTGCCCAGTTGATTTCATACAAGGGACGCTATTGGCAGATGGCTGAGAAGCTACCCAACCAGAGCGCGTATTATGTAGTAAATAAAACTCCTCAAATATATTGTAAGCACAGGGGCTATTCGCACCCCTAGAGGATACGGCTGCACCTCAAACGCTGAAAGATTACCTTCACATTGCTCCCTTCTTTGCTGGGCTTACATGTGGCTGCTTTGTCAAGCGATATGCTTCCTGCATGGTGCTTCGCATACTTAAAAGATCAAACTGCACGTATTGATTTTTGATTGTTTGCTTTTCTCTCTCTCTCACTCTGATATTCTCTGCTCCTGATGGAAGGGGTGTGAGCAGGGGGGCTGTTTGCACCCCTAGATGATACGGACGCTCGTCTAAAAATGCTGAAAGATTATCTTCACACTGCTCCCTTCCTTGCAGCCGCTTTGTCAAGCGACATGCTTCCCGCATGGTACTTCGCATACTTAAAAGCTCGAAGGGCACGTATTGATTTTTGATTGTTTGCTTCTCTCTCTCTCTCTCTCTCTGTCTCTCTCTTGCTCTGACATTCTCTGCTCCTGACAGAGGGGGTGTGAGCAGGGGGGCTGTTCGCACCCCTAGACGATACGGACGCTCGTCTAAAAATGCTGAAAGATTATCTTCACATTGCTCCCTTTCATGCAGCTGCTTTGTCCGGCGGTGCTTTGCATATTTAAAAGCCAAACAGCCCTATTGATTTTTGATTGTTTGCTTTTTTCTCTCTCTCTGACATTCTCTGCTCCTGATGCGCACTCCTTTGAAGAGGAAGATATGTTTGCATTCTTTTAATTGTGAGATGGAACTGTCATCTCTGTCTTGTTATGGAGCACAGTTTAAACTTTTGAAAAAGAGACAAATGTTTGTTTGCAGGGTTTTGAATAAAGTTCCTGTCTCTCTACAACCTCCTGTGTTTCTGTGCAAATCTGTGACCCAAGCATGACAATAGAAAAATAACCATATAAACATATGGTTTCTACTTCGCGGATTTTCACCTTTCGCAGGGGGTTCTGGAACGCCACCCCCTCGATTGAGCAGGGATTACTGTATCTTTATACAGTACATTATATTTACATTTAAGTTTCATTGTAATTTCTGTATAAGGTTATTTTGATGCTTGAAGACTTTACATTGAATAGACATTTTAATGGTAGAAGATTTAAAACATCATTCCAGGGTTGTGTTTGTGTTTTTCCCCCCCACCCTACCCCCCCAGAAAAATTTTGTCTCTTGGCATGTCCGTTCCAGCTAAATTTTAGCTCACATATGGGACAGGAGAGCATACTGTGTTTGTGTGAGAGTCAAAACGGCGCCTGCCAATGCCCTGCTATCCAGCTTAAACATACAGTCTAGGAGAGTTGATCGATAGGAAGTACAGGAGTCTCATAGGTTTATTGTATTTGTAATGTAAAATGTAAGTAATTCTATAATGTTCTGCTGTTTAGTGTCTATAAAAAAATGTTTAAAACTCCTGTGACCTTTCTCACAACATAAATAAAATAAATACATTTTTTATAATTAGGGGGCTCTGCCCCCTGCTTGCTTCGCTCGCCCACCCCCGTGTTTGGTTTACTAGATATACAATTTAAAGAGATTATTTTCATGGGAATTGTTACATATGCATTATTTTCACTTTTACTTTAAAAACTTTTGTAAAAATGGTACTTGTCCTTTATTTCCAGCCCCGTGCATGGTTACATCTTTCTCGCAAGACGTATAACATTGCTCGCGTTGTGAAGGGGGGGGGGACGGCTGAACGCACACTAAGGATATGCCGTCGGATCATCTGCTGTCTTTCTGCTGCTGGCGAGCTGCCTGTTCTGCTTGTCGCATGTCGTTGTTTTAAGAGCTGGGAGCACATGATGCGTGTCTGCCAAAAGCGATCCAACAACTGCTAGGTTAGATGTCTTTGGACTTGTTTTAAATGATTGCTCACTGCCTTGTCTCACGTGACGTTGTAAAAACAATAATTGTCCATTATTTCTGGCCCCAGGCGTGGTTAAATCTCTTTCTTGCAGGACGTATAACACTGCTTACGTTGTGAAGGGGGGCAGCTGCTATTGTGCTGCCCATCAATCATTTTAAAGCCTGTACAGCTGCTGTCCTTTTTGCCACTTTGTGTCTCTGCTGCTCTCGTTGTGATCGCTTCTCTGTGATCATAAATATACACCTGACCGAATTGTGTTTTCTTTGAAATTAAACTTGTCGTTGCTTTAACTGTTGCAGGACCACAGATTCTCATAGCGTATGTTCCATTATTGTGTAAATCTACGTTTTGTGCATTGAATGATGCGAAGGTGAAAAGTCTGTTTTCTGCTCTTTGCCTTTTATTTCTGACCTCGCTTTGTCCAGCTATTTTTTCAATTACACCTGGTCCTGATGATTAATTTCCTTTTCTTTGCGCTAATGCGATCTTTTAGTTGTCAACGTTTCATTTTATACGCTTTATATGCACTGAGACCCCTGGATCTGTGTGTGCTGCGTGCCTTTACACTACTGATTTTTTTGCTGGCCATGCTCTGATATTGCTTGTAAGTAGGGCGAGACGCTCCGTGGCCATTCTTGTTCGTCCCGCGGGTCTTTTATTTGTCTTCCGTGATCTTAACGTGAAGATCACGTATCGTATCCGTACTGTTTCTCTACAGGATTTTTTTTATAATAGAGAGATATCAGTAACACAAATACGCAAGGATATGGCACTTATTGGCGGCAGCATTAAATTTCAAGCATGCAGGTTTGCAAAAATCTATCCAACCACCCGGAATCAGTTTAATTAAAAGTTGTGTGGACAAAATAGTAAATACTTAATAAAACATTGATAAAGTATCACAAATATTTTTTTTGGTTTAATTTGAGATACTACAAAGCTCTGAAAATGTGGTTATGTTTTAAATTTTTATTTATGCAGCTGTCTCAAGTATATGCTTCTAACAAGCTATAAAATCTCATTTTGGAAAAGGCTTATAGTTTTTCTTTATATATTTTAAAGATGCAGTTCTAACTCGAGTTTGCTTCTTGCACCACCGTCATAGACTTGATTGCCAGGGATGATGAGACTGCAATGAAGTTTGGTCTCTCAGGCTTTATTACATCCTTAGAAAGGCAAATAGATTCATTATTAGACTTCTGCCTATCCTTCCAGGCTTTTTTCTTACTTCTCCACTGTCTCAAATTATATAGGACAGTTCGTATTCTCACTACTAGTTTCAAGGACAGTTGGTCATAAGAGTGCTGAACAGCTGCTGATACTGACCACTGAATGAGCATGCCTGAGGCATGTATCTTATATACAGTATATATCTTATGTTTCATGTTGTGCTTATTGTATGGTGGTGCATAGTTGTGTAAGTAAATTCACATGCAAATGTTGTGATTTATAAAAAAAAAAAACCTGATGTATATATTTATGGCAACTCTAATCCATCTGTATGTAACACTTCTAAGTTACTCGAGAATGCCATCACCCACAATCAACTAAGGAAATACAGGCAAACTGGTTAAATGGTGACTCTCGCGCATAATAAATAATATCACTGAGCCAGATGTTTAATATGATCTATAGACTGTATTTTAGTTCCCTTTGAAGAGGGCCAATTCTGTGTATTTGTATTGAAGAACTTTGTCAGTTTTCTTATCCAAAGTGGCTGACATGTTAGAAATATCTCCGCCAAGCTTCACTCCATCATGCCCGCTGATCTGGAAGCCTTTAACAAACTGGCAAGGGGCTACATTCAGTTTTCATATGGTGTGTGTGCACATACATAAGATGTAATATGTTTTTGGCCAACATGAAAAGTCCTTTTGCAGCAGTGTCCGGTTCTTGTAATATAATCAGATTACTTTTCTGCATTCATGTTGCAATAAGAGTACCCAGTGAAAATAAAGCTGCTTTTGTTAACCATGAGCAGTGACACAGCGATATTGCACAAGTCATCTGTGGTGTCAAGATGAGACTGACAAAACATAGAGTCTCAGTGGCCTGGATTACCCCATGATTCATTTACTAAAAGGCAAAGTAGCTTTGGAAGACGTGGTGGTACTGTATGTGGTAAACCGCTTGTTGGTAAGGTAACTGCCTGAACCATCAGTGTTTCATAGGGCCTGTAGTGTTCATTATAACAGCAATAATATCATTGCATTTGCCATGTGATGTTTGGTTCCCACTCGGGCACTGGAATATTATCCCTTTTTCTGGCACCACCAGAACGCAGAGGAGAGGTGTTATAATGTTGAGCATGATTTTGCATTGTCATTGCAGAGCACAGCCAGATACTCTTGAATTAAGGTGGCAGGGTCTCAATGCTTCAGGTGGGTAGGCTGCTATACCAGCTAATGAAGTTCTGTAAAATCATGACTGCATATGCATGAGGTTGATTAGCATGCTTCATATATGGATGTTTCATGGCAGTTCTCAAGGTGTGCATGTATGCAAATTTACAAAGTAATTGTAATTTATAAAGGGTAAATTTTGCAGAAATGCGTGTATACCAGGTATAAATCTGATTTTTTTTTTTTTTTGTTTTGAGTATGCATTTTCCTGGTTTTATAAATGAGGCCCCTGGTGTTAATATTTATAGTTTGACGTATACAGAGGGAAGAGACATGTAGACAGAACTGTTCCTTGTGGTTCTCCATATGGAATATGAAGGAATATTTCAGACTAAGTTTTAAATGAATTGAATTAAATACACAAATAGATGATGTTAACATATGACAATAAATAATATAGTGATATGTGAGCAAACATAATTAAATGTCATTAAATGTTTGATGCTTATTTACGTACAGTGTAAGAGCCAATCATAAAATGTTTAAATTCACATACATATTCAAAATACAACATAAATTTCATATAGTTAATTAGGTAATGGTATAATATTTTATCCCCAAAAGCTAACATGTAATAGGTATAATTGTATTAACAGAAAGTGAATTAATCAGTTAGAAGCATAGTCTCTTTGCTAGAAAGATGAGCTGTTAAACATGTCTAATGCTTGCAAATGACTGTTGTGGTAGTATGTTTTTCTGAATGTACAAATCTACCTATACAGTAAAGTTGAAAGAAACGAACGAAGATATGTAATGAATATAAACCTGAATAATGGTTAAATTGATAGACTGATTAATCTGAATCAATTGAGTTAGTTTAAGAGTACTGTCTTTACCTCCAACCATACAAGTGTAGCCACAGATAACATGCTTCGAGGAGCAGAGATGAACGTAGTAATTACAAAGCAGTTCCTGTATTTCAATTGCATGCAGATGTGTTTTTCATTTTATTTTATTGAAATTAATCTTTTGTGTTTTCTATTGTAGTTCGATTGACAAATGAATGATTCAAGTGGAAGATGCACCACTTAGCAGAAATTTCTTGTATGTGTGTTTTAAGATGAAAATCTACCAGCTTTTATCTTGTTCTGTTGTCTGCAACCAGTTTTTCTATTCGGGTTATGTCTGCTTTGCTGCATCTATTTTTGCCTTTAATCTTTAAATGTTGGAGACATAAAGGAACATGTCCTTGTCATGGAACTGTCAGCTTTGTTCTCCAAAAGATGGTGATTTCAGGGTGATGTGCATTGTTAAGTTGATGCCAAACATTACAACTTAATGTTTTTGCCATTAAGTGCAATCTTCATATGCTGAAACCTTTTTAGTTTGTTGCAGAAGTTCTTGGATTCCTTCCTTATACATTTTTTTTTTTTTTTTTTTTTGATTCCCTGAAGCCTTGGTTTAAGAAAAACATATCGTATACTCTGTACCTCCTTGTTAGTTTTTATAGGTCTCTTGATGCTCTACCTTGTTAAGGACATCTTGCAAGACATGTAAACTTCATTTTGGAAAAAGTCATGGTCTACTCAGATTCACTACTGTGTCTTAGTTTGTTGGACTGTCTTAAATAAAATTCATTCCAGAGTGGCACGGCACAATGGCATAACCCTTAGGGCATCGTAGCCCTAGGAGCTGGTTTCAATTATAAGATGAGATTAAATAAAGAAACAGAATTTACAGTGCCCTAAGGAAGCTGCAGTTTAGTGGTTCCCACCCATACAGAAATGAAGATTTTGCCGAAAAGAGCTGTGTATTTGCATAAAACATACATCAATGACATAAGTGTGTATATTTTACAACTTGGAAATAAATGCAGATTGATCCTTGTTACAAGTTAGTAGCAAGATATATCCATTACCTCCATTCATAAATTTTGACAGACAACATCTAAGTAAATATATCTTTTTAAGTGAGTTTAGAGCTCATCATCATTGTGTTTCAGTTCGCAGATATTAACCTGGTTTGACTTGTTAAATGTTGTTGGATATGTGTTGATGGACAAGGAAGCTTATTCACCCCAAACCCACACCTCTATGACTGCGATTGCTCTGACCAATACAATGTGGTTTTTATACCCTGTGAGCCTAAATTTCTGAATTATGGTAGTCTTACGCAAGCCTCTGGTTTAACACACTTATTAACACATTTAGGTATACAGTAATCCCTCCTCCATCGCGGGGGTTGCGTTCCAGAGCCACCCGCGAAATAAGAAAATCCACGAAGTAGAAACCATATGTTTATATGGTTATTTTTATATTGTCATGCTTGGGTCACAGATTTGCGCAGAAACACAGGAGGTTGTAGAGAGACAGGAACGTTATTCAAACACTGCAAACAAACATTTGTCTCTTTTTCAAAAGTTTAAACTGTGCTCCATGACAAGACAGAGATGACAGTTCTGTCTCACAATTAAAAGAATGAAAACATATCTTCCTCTTCAAAGGAGTGCGTGTCAGGAGCACAGAATGTCACATAGATAGAGAAAACAATCTCTAGCAAACAAATCAATGGTGCTGTTTGGCTTTTAAGTATGCGAAGCACCGCGGCACAAAGCTGTTGAAGGCGGCAGCTCACACCCCCTCCGTCAGGAGCAGGGAGAGAGAGAGAGAGAGAGAGAGAGAGACACAGAGTTTGTTTTTCAGTCAAAAATCAATACGTGCCCTTCGAGCTTTTAAGTATGCGAAGCACCGTGCAGCATGTCGTTTCAGGAAGCAGCTGCACAAAAGATAGCAACGTGAAGATAATCTTTCAGCATTTTTAGACGAGCGTCCGTATCGTCTAGGTGTGCGAACAGCCCCCTCCTGCTCAATCCCCATATGTCAGGATCAGAGAAAGTCAGTGCAAGAGAGAGAGAAAAGTAAGCAATCTAGCTTCTCAGCCATCTGCCAATAGCGTCCCTTGTATGAAATCAACTGGGCAAACCAACTGAGGAAGCATGTACCAGAAATTAAAAGACCCATTGTCCGCAGAAATCCGCGAACCAGCAAAAAATCCGCGATATATATTTAAATATGCTTACATATAAAATCCGCGATGGAGTGAAGCCGCGAAAGGCGAAGCGCGATATAGCGAGGGATCACTGTAGCTGAATTTGTATTCTTGTATACTTTCTTGAACTTTTTACTTCAGTTGTTTATATGATAAGTTGAGCATTGTGCTGGATTTTTGAAGGGAAGCATGACACTTTTAAAATGTCTCAAACCTTTAGATACCCTATTTGGTAACAGTAATCATTGTGCATATGTGACAGTGTGGGTTCATAATGGGAGCCTCTTGAACCCGTCACCATCAGTACCTAACCAAGATGAGCTTGGCAGATGAGGACAAAACATACCCAGCAAGGGGATGGTGAAAAGTGCAAGTGCTTTTATTAAAATAAATCCACAAAGCAAGGGTCCCAAAGTGCAGTGCTCAAAAAAGTTCAATGAACTATTAAAAAAAAAAAAAAAAAAAGGTGAGCGGTACATTTTTATTTATTTATATAGCGCCAAAATCTGTTAAAAATGAGGTTAAAACAATGCAGTTCAGGAAACTCATTTAAAATCTGCCAGCCCTGGTGCCTTCCTTTAAAACTGACGCCTATCTTGCTCATCTTATTCGTACCTCTGAAAGATGTCAACCAGCAGATGCAGACACCATCTCTTCCAGCCCATGTCCCCCATCGCCAATTCCACAGCTTCCGCGGACAACCGCCGAACCCTGCTTTACTCGACCAGCTGCCAATCCAGGCTCCACCTAGCGTGCACGCTTTATACTCCCACCACTGTCATCTTAAAGGCTCATCTCAGCGAGAGCACCACCAGAGCTATATAATGGTCTCTCCTGCTCCCAAAGAAGCGACCCACAGCTCCCACCTGAGTGATGGCCACTTGCTTCCTCCTTGGGACTCTGCTCTTGTCCACCTGCTTCTATTCTGTAAACTAGCTTTTTTCAGTTTCTTTCTCCTGCCTGCTTCTTCTCCTGTCTTTCAACCTCTGTTCTCTTTTCTTGACTCCTTTATTACTTTCCTTTATTTTGTGCTCCCCTTTATATGCTGGGGAGCTGTTGTAGGTGCAATTCCCCTGATTGCCACCCAGGGCTGATAATAAAGCAATCAGACGTGCCTGCATGTGCCAGTAAGGCAATGCACAAACAGCTGACCGCCTCACTCCAACATGGGGCGTTTTTGACAGACCGCTTGCACCTGCTCCCACTCCCTAACGCAAGTGCATTAATTATTTATCAAAATGGCCAGTTTTTCTGAGCCACGGACCTGTTATACCACAGCATGTTGTCTTCCTAATGTTTACATTGCAATTTATGTATTTTCATACTCCCACCTCCCCAATAATGAAAAGTGTCGGGTCTGAAATGTAAGTAAATGGAGAGGTTTCTTGAAATATGATTGATAACTAACTTGTTCTATTAGCTCATTCACTGGCTTAGTCTTGGATAGCCTTTATTCCCCTTCTGGACTGAAAAAGGACCAACCAGGCAGCAGCATTCACTTTCTCCTGAAGAGGTCTTTATTCACAATTACAAAAGTGTCATTAGGCTGGATGGATTTTGGCATTTCTTCTAATGGTTATTGGGTTTTATTCATTAATGCTAACAGGCTTGTGAGAATAAATAAGATTTTTTGAGTGTTTCCAAGCACCACAGAGTGAAAGCTTGGGGGTTGGGTGCAAAGTCAAATATCCCAGCTACTGAGCCATTTTTGTTTATTTGTTTGTTTATTTATTGTCCAATAGATTACTTTGAAGAGCATTTGTTGGCAGATTATCATTTTTTTAGGTATTTAGAATACTATATTAATCCCTGGTATAATGTTTGCTCTTCAAAGCTTGTCATAGTTGTCCGCACATATTTATAATTTTCAAGTGTCATATTTGAATAGGCTATTCCTCATTTCTTAAAAAAAAAAAAAAAAGATTTATGAAGTGTTTTGCTTTTCATATTGACCTTTAAGTTTCCTCAGTCTCTACATAGCCACTAGCTTGGATACCTGGTACTTGGATATAGGGCCGGCTGCACCTTTTAATGAAATGCATGCTGGTGCTTCATACTGCCATTATGTTGGAGTTGGTTAAAAGTTTATAGACATAACATTATTCACCAAAATGTTTTGTGCTCTTTGAAAAGCTGTATATAAAATAAAGATTGGTATGTCATTCAAGTGGCAGTACAGCCCAAGCCTTTGGTTGGATACCTGGCCCTGGCACAGTCTGTTTAGAGCTTAAATGGTCTCTCTGTGTACCTGTGGCTTTTTCTTTTTCTTTTTTTTTTTAACATGGGAAGTGACATCCTTCACATCTTGTACAACTCTGTGATGTACAGAGCAACTTTCAATGCTGTTGTGTGCTGGGCTAGTGACATCATTAAACCCACCGAATCAATCAGATAATTAAAAGGGCAGGCTCGGTTATGGGACACACTCTGGATGCCGTAGAGGTTTTACCCAAGGAGACAAAACAAAATTGAGCACCATTATGAGCATT
This sequence comes from Erpetoichthys calabaricus, assembly GCF_900747795.2. Lineage (NCBI taxonomy): Eukaryota > Metazoa > Chordata > Cladistia > Polypteriformes > Polypteridae > Erpetoichthys > Erpetoichthys calabaricus. The sequence continues at coordinate 154,631,405 of NC_041394.2, read as the reverse complement.
GCTGCATATCCTCTTCTTGACACAGTAACACTGAGTATTTCAGCAAACAAATTTTTTACCTGAAATGTGTCCGGAAACGCTGCTTGTGCTCCTTTTGTATCAACAAGCAATATGCCTGCCTAATGTCTGACTGTGACTGCCAAGTCAGAAGTTTTCTGTCTTTTTAAATGTTATTTCCTTTTAGTTATTCTGGTGTGTGTGTGTGTGTGTACAGTGGGGAAAATAAGTATTGAACGCGTCAATGTTTTTCTCAGTAAAGATATTTGTAATGGGGCTATTGACATGAAATTTTCACCAGATGTCGGTAAAAACCCAAGTAATCCTCACATACATCCATCCATCCATCCATCCATTGTCCAACCCGCTGAATCCGAACACAGGGTCACGGGGGTCTGCTGGAGCCAATCCCAGCCAACACAGGGCACAAGGCAGGGAACCAATCCTGGGCAGGGTGCCAACCCACCGCAGTCCTCACATACAAATATATCAAAACAATAAATTATGTGTAATAAAGTGGAATGACACAGGGAATATGTATTGAACACGCTTACTGAAATTTATTTAATACTTTGTAGAAAAGTCTTTGTTGGCATGTTGAAGCTGTCATTGCCATTTTTCATTTCTTTGGATTAATTCGAAGCCCGGCTTTTCCTAGCACCCATAACACTGCAGTGACCTGCTGTATGTGGTCCTTCCATGTGCTGGAATAGATGACGATGTCATCCAGATAGGCAGCACTGTACGTATTATGGAGGTCAGAGCACTCTATCCACCAGACGCTGAAAGTTGCACGTGCCCCATGTAACCCGAATGGAAGGACACGATACTGGCAGTGTCCGCTAGGGGTAGTAAACGCGGTCTTAACCTTTGCAGAGTCCGTTAAAGGAATTTCCTAGTACCCCTTAATCATGTCAAGTGTGGTCAAAAACTTAGCTTGGCCAAGCCTTTCAAGGAGGTTGTCCACTCAGGCATTGGATAAGCATCAAATTGGGATACTTGATTAAGCTGATGGAAGTCATTGCAAAACCTTCAACTGCCATCAGGCTTATTAACCAATACAATTGGGCTGGAGCAGGGACTATAACTTTCCTCTATTACTCTTAGTTCCAGCATACGCTTGATTTCAAGTTCCACTTCTATTTTCTTTGCCTCTGGAATTTGATAGGGCTGCTCACTAAAGATTACCGCAGGCGCTGTCACTATGTCATGCACAATCAGAGAGGTGGTTCTGGGTTTTTCACTCCCCACCTCCGGTATGGACAGGATAGCTGCTTCCAGCTCCTGTCTCTGGATGGAGTTTAACTCTGTACTGAAATTAAGGCTGATGGTGTGAGCAAAGAATGAGCTCGACTGAGCAGAGATGGAAAGAATCCCTTTCCTTCCAGGGCTTCAGCAAGTTCACATGATAGATCCACTCACTCGGTCGACAATTGGGTTGTTTCACCAAATAATCGACGAGCCCTTTCCTCTCCTTAATTTCATTAAGGTCCTTTCCAGTGGGCAAGTAATTTTGAGTGGGAGGTGGGAACCAAGACCATGACACAGGGTGGAATTCTCGGAGGGTCGTACCACAATCACGAGGGTCTCGTGGCCTGGAATCCCTACAGATTTTTTTCTCCAGCTCTCTGGAGTTTTTTTTTTTTTTGTTTTTCTGTCCACCCTGGCCATCGGACCTTACTCCTTTTCTATGTTAACTAATGTTGCCTTATTTTAATTTCTTATTTTGTCTTTTCTTTTTCTTTTCTTCATTATGTAAAGCACTTTGAGCTAGTGCTGGGCGGTATACCGGTTCATACCAAAAACCGTTTTTTATTTTTTTTATGATAAGGATTTTTCTTATACCACAACACCGGTTTAAATTGCCTAAACGACATTCGGAACGTGGCGCAGCGGGAAACTGTTCAAGTGGGGACCTTTTTCACTGCTACACCGCTAAACACAGATTTGTTGCACAGGGGCTCTTTTTCACTGCTACTCCACTAAATAGGTAGTTAGTGGTAGTGTGGGTATTGTGCGGTGAAAATGGACAGAGAACATTCTGAAACTGAAGCTGACGATAAAGTTGAACATAATGACACAAAAGAACTTTGCCGAAAAAAAGGAATCGCGTCCGTTTCCTGGAGATACTTTGGTTTTAAAAGGTCGGATGTGGACCATTATGTTCAAATGTGTAAATACTGTTTCTATACTACTGGATAATACTGCAAGCCAAGTTGTACTTGTTTTATTTGTTTTCAATACAGTGTAATTTATGTGGGTACTGTATAATAGTGTGATGACATGTTGACTTTATTCTCGACATTTCAACTTTAATCTCGACGCTTATGACGAGGTTAAAGTCGACATGTTGACTTTATTCTTGAAATTTGTCATTAAGGTAGAATATCGTAAACTAAACATCATAAAATGAATATTTAATTTACTAGATTTTCTCTAACCCTGTCATAAGTTATATAGCACATTAAATGCTTTGTGTTAAGTGTTCCCCGAGCTTCTTAAACTGACTTCCTCTTGCACTAAGAGGAGGCGCCGGCAGCGATCGCCACACAGAATACATTCACTTCATGATATTCCTGCTCTCTGAACATTAGAATGCTAAGATAAATACTTGATATAATTTTCATGGTGAAATGCATTAAAGCATGCATTAATCATGTGGGGGCACAGCGGCGTGGAGGTTGCACTGATGCCTCACAGCAAGGGTGTCTCGGATGTACCCTGCCTTGCATTTGCATGTTTTTCTGGTGGGTTTACTCGGCGTGCTTCAGTTTCCTTTCAAAGTCATGTAGGATGTGGGGTTTTGTTATGCTATATTGACCCTGCTAGTGTATGTTTTGCTTGTATTGATCCTGCGATGTACTGGCGACTCGTTCAGGGATGGGCGCAACCCTGAATGGATGGCATAATTAAACATGTATAACGAAGATATTTTTAAAGTTCTGAACACTCCGTGGGCTAAGTTTATAACTAGTTTTAATTTCACAAAGATGTTTATCGTGTGGTGATTGGTTATGTGGAGAAAGAAAAAGGAAGGATAGGAACTGGGGTTTTGGTACGTCAGATAGAGAGAGCACGCGTGCAATAAAGAAGAACATACATTGAATTCTGTGTTCGTGTCTCCGACCACCAGATCACAAACCCAACATTTACACAATATTTAAGTTAAACCTGTGCGATACCCATTCATACATCCAGTTTTTTGGAGCCTCGTCACACCTGCCATAAAGTTCTCTACACTGAACGTACACCTGGGGACCTCTTACTGCGAGGGAGCAGCACTACCACCTCACTACCGTGCATGTTTAATACCTGCTTTAATGCATTTCCTCCTGAAAATGATATCAAGTATTTATCTTAGCATTCTAAATTTTCAGAAAGCAAGAATATAATGAAGTGAATGGATTCTGTGCGGTGATCGCTGTCTCATCTTAGTGCGGAGGAAGTCAGTTTAAGAAGCATAGTGATTAACCACTGGGTCGGGGAACACTTAACACAAAGCATTTAATGTGCTGCATTAACTTATGACAGGGTTTGACAAAATCTAGTAAATTAAACATTGATTTTAGGAAGAAGTTTAGTTTACGACATTCTACTTTAATTATGAAGTAAACTATGAGAATGAAGTGGAAATGTCGACTTTATTCTCGACATATAGTTTGTTTTTTTCTTCCCTGTGTCCGTATTTTTTTTTTCTTCACCATGGCCCTAATATGATTCCGTAGGGCTATACCACAAATAGCATTATAAATGCAAGTTGCAGTCCGTATTAATGCAGTTTGCCTAAATGATGGTTTAGTTGGTAAAGATGTCATCACCAAGTTGCACTTGTTTTATTTTATTTTAATTTGGTGAATACTGTGTAATGCACCTGGGCTTGAAGCCTTGAAGTAATAGTGCAACTATCAGTAATAATGCTATTATTTATTTTATTGTTATTATTTATTAGTTTAAATATTATGCAGTTTAATGATGGTGAAGTTGTTTAAAAAGTCACTTTAACGTGTCAGTGGACAGAGATTGTTAACATTAACAGAAAGTGTAGTTGGTTTACAAAAAATATTTACTATTTATTCCTTTTCTAAGACATGTTCAGTGCAATACAACTTTTGACAAGCACTTCTGGATATTTTACTAAGTCTAAATGCCTCTTTGGATGGTTGAAAATATGTTGTCAAAATTATAGTTTTAAGTTTTTGCAAAATTTGTTCAATAAAAAGGTTCTATATTTTGACTGCATCTGTCATGCAACATGATTCCTTCTCTTCATTAGTGCCACCCCCTTGAAAACTATCACTTTATGGGGCCATGCAAACCTGTATTAATACTTGTGTGCACATTAAAATGTTTTTTTTGTACAATGTACTGTACAGTGCTGTTAACAGTGGAATAGGTTATTCTTAGCCAGTAATTGCAGTGGAAAATGTGGTTAACATCCACTCATGCATGGGGAAAAAAAATAGTCGAATACTGTGAAACCAGGATAATTTTGAAAAATACCGTGATATAGAATTTTGGTCATACCGCCCACCCCTACTTTGAGCTACTTTTTGTATGAAAATGTGCTATATAAATTAATGTTGTTGTTGTTGATCATAATAACGGGCCTGTGCTGCTTGCACTTTTTCTAAGTGATTTTTTTTAGAACAGGTCTAATTTTTACAAATCACGTAACTGCACAATATACTACTCCAATATATTGGTAGAGAGAAGGGCCTCTCCTTCCCATCCTTCTTTCAAAATATCCAATAATCCCCGAGGCTGTCAACCATATAATAATTCAAAGGGCGTAAACCCCGCAGAAGTTTGTGGGACTTCCCGATAGGCAAAGAGTACGAGGGGGAGGAGCTGGTCCCAGTTCCTCCCGTCCTTGCTGACCACCTTGCGAAGCATTTGCTTGAAAGTCTGATTAAATCTCTCCACCAGACCGTTTGAGGACGATAAACCGCAGTCTTTAAGTGCTTTATTTTAAGTAACTTGGCAACTTCCCTGAACGTCTCCGAGGTGAATGGCGTCCCTTGATCCGTAAGGACCTCTTTAGGAATGCCGACACGTGCAAAGACCCCTAGAAGTTCCCGTGCGATTATTTTTGACATGGCTGAGCGCAGGGGAACAGCCTCAGGATATCGAGTAGCATAATCAATGAGGACTAATATATATTTATGCCCTTGAGCTTAGGGCTCTAATGGTCCTACAATGTTGACCCCAATTCTCTCAAAGGGAACATCAATTGGGAAGGGGAACGAGAGGAGCTCAGTCCCTCCTAGGAATTTGCCATAATTGACAGTCTGGACAAGAGACACAAAAACCGCAAACCTCCTCATTAATTCCCGGCCAAAAAAATCGGAGCTTAATCCGCTGTTTTTTCTGTGCCCAAATGGCCTCCAAATCTAATTCACAGATTTGCCGCCGGTAAATTTGTGGGATTAACAGCTTTCTCACCTCCTCCTCATGCTCAGCTATTCGATATAATAGGTCGTTTTCTATCACAAAGTGAGGACCCTGTGGCATAGGCTGATGAGTGCATTGGCCATTGACAAGTACTGCTGCATTTTTTAGCATGTCTCAGGGAGTCATCATTCCACTGCTCCCTTATGAAAGAAACCATCATTTCTCTGAACTGAAAGTGTATTTCGGAGAGAGGGTCCGGTCTGACCTCAAGGGGGCGGGGATTCCTCCCAACTCGTCGACGCACAGGTTGATGACGTGTCCACCAGCTATGGCCCAGGAATCTCCCCGTCTGCCTCTTGGCCTTCTGTATATCTCTCCACCAGCTGTTTACATGGCGTGGAGACCGCTGGAGTCGAGTCATCCCTGTCTATAGCTAGGCCCAAGGTTTTTTCGGGAGTAGTAATTGGTACAACACTTTTATTATCCGACCAGTCCTGCCCGAGAATCACAGGTGATTTTTTTTTTTTTTTTTTTCAGCAATCCTCTATAGCTAATGAAACATCGGGCGGTTTTATATTTACAGGTTTCCCCATGTATACAGGTAATACTGGTCATTATTTTTATACACTGTCGCGGTAGTACATATTGGTGAGCAACAACAGAAATGTTACTACCGGTATCGAGGAGGGCTTCTATTTTATATCCATTAACTATTACCAATCCCGTATGTATTAGTGTTAGGGGGTTAACAAGTGCACATAAACCGCCTCTCCCCGTCCACCTGCATCTCTCCTCGTCCCCCAGCAGTTTGTCCGCTCAGAGGCAAGGGAACTTTGTAACAGGCTCCAGTTTATATGAAAGAGACCTAGTTTGTGTGACGTAATCCCCATGGAATCCACTAGAGGACCGTTCTGCTCCCTCAGATTGTGAGGCTGATTTTGAATTTTCCAGGAGCTTTATAAGCTCCTCCAGGCCCGTCTGGGCAACATTTTTGGGGAGTCCTTTTAACAGCAGAAAACAGGCAACCTGCTGTACTATTTGAAATGTTGTCAGTTCAAACAGCCTTAGCCAATGGGATGTTTGTTCCCAGAGAGCTTCTGCCTGCTCCTGGGTAGATCGCTCTGGATCTAACTCCCAGTTTTTTAATATCTTTGTCTGTGGCCAGGTGAAAGCCCATATTTATCTGGGATCTTAACCACAATGGGCGGCTCAGCTCTCTCCTCAGAGAGAACATAATGAGCCCCCTTCGTTTCCTCCATAGGAACGAGCGCACATCTGTAAATCTCATCCATATTCTTCCTTTGAGAAAATACTAGCCTGGTTTCGTAGTTAGGAAGCGGAGCCTGCACCAAGTTACTCCTGACCCCCGAACGAACTCCCCACCAGGAAACTCGGCCCCAATACTTCCTTACCTGATTAATTCTTTGGTTCTGTCCCGTTTTCTTTCGGGAACCACCATCCTGCCGACTGCGCCACTGTGATAAGAATGAGTCTTCAGACATCATAAAGGTTTGGGGCAGCCACCTGTATATTATTTCCCAGCTGCAAAAGTTTTGAAATAGTTGAACGGAGATGTTCACAAGACAGAGTCCAAAACAGAACTGAATATTTGGAGGTAAGATGGCGGTTTTAAGAGCTGGGGAAGGAAATGATGTCCTCTAGTCCTGAGCCAAAAGTGACGTCATCCGAGGCACCAGAGGCGGAAGTGACGTCATCAGAGGTGCCGGAACCTGGTGAGATTTCCCGGGAATGGTCTGCAAGAAACAGTCAGCACACTCTGCCACCCCCTGGTCTGGTGTAGTATTACAGTTCCCCAGAACCTTTAGCTGTCTCCTAAACGCATGTGTCTGACAGTATATATTAGTGCTGGGCGGTATACCGGTTCATACCAAAAAAACGTTTTTTATTTTTGTTATGATATGGATTTTTCTTATACCGCAACACCGGTTTAAATTGCCTAAACAACGTTTGGAACGTGGCGCAGCGGGAAACTGTTTAAGGGGGACTTTTTTCACTGCTACACCACTAAACACATGCAATGGAGTACATACGTTAGTGGAGGTGTTGTGCGGTGAAAATGGACAGAACATTCCGAAACTGAAGCTGTAGCAGACGATAAAGTTGAACATGATGACACAGAAGAACTGTTGCTGGAAAAAGGAGTCACGGCTGTTGTCTGGACATACTCTGGATTTAAAAGGTCGGATGTGGACCATTATGTTCAAATGTGTGAATACTATTTCTATACTACTGGATAATACTGCAAGCTAAGTTGTATTTTTTTCAATACTGTGTAATGTACCTGGGTACTGTGTAATAGTGTGACGATATGTTGACTTTATTCTCGTAATTTGTTATTAAAGTAGAACATCGTAAACTAAACTTCATCTTAAAATGAATATTTAATTTACTAGATTTTCTCAAACCCCGTCATAAGTTATGTAGCACATTAAATGCTTTGTGTTGTATTCCCAGAGCCATGTTAATCGCTACGTGCCTCTTAAACTGACTTCCTCTTGCACTAAGAGGAGGCACAGACAGCACACAGAATACATTCATTTCATGATATTCCTGCTCCCTGAACATTTAGAATGCTAAGATAAATACAGTACTTGATATAATTTTCATGATGAAATGCATTAAAGCATGTATTAATCATGTGGGGGCACTGTGGTGTGGAGGTTGCACTGCTGCCTTGCAGCAATGGGGTCTCGGGTGTTCCCTGCTTTGAATTTGCATGTTTTTCTGGTGGGTTTACTCTGCGTGCTTCAGTTTCCTTTCAAAGTCATGTAGGATGGCGGGTTTTGTTCTGCTATATTAACCCTGCTAGTGTATGTTTTGCTTGTATTCACCCTTGCGATGTTCTGGCACCACGTTCACGATTTCCTCCTGCCTTGCACACAATGCTTGCTGGGATGGGCGCAACCCTGAATGGACGGCATAATTAAACATGTATAACAAAAAAAAAAAAAAAAATCTTCAAGTTCTGAACACTCCATGGTCTAAGTTTATAACTAGTTTTCATTTCACAAGGACGTTTATCGTGTGGCGATTGGTTATGTGGAGAAAGAAAAAGGAAGGATAGGAACTGGGGGTTTGGTACATCAGAAAGAGACAGCATGCATGCAATAAAGAAAGCCCCGCTCAGAAGAACACCCATTGAATTCTGTGTTTGTGTCTTCGACCACCAAATCACGAACCCATTTACACAATATTTAAGTTAAACCTCTGCGATACCCATTCATACATCCAGTTTTTTGCAACCTCGTCACACCTGCCATAAAGTTCTCTACACTGAATGTACACCTGGGGACCCCTTACTGCAAGGGAGCAGCACTACCGCCTCACTACCGTGCTTGTTTAATACCTGCTTTAATGCATTTCATCATGAAAAATTATCTTAGCATTCTACATTTTCAGAGAGCAGGAATATCATGAAGTGAATGTATTCTGTGCGGCGATCGCTGCTACTTAGTGCAAGAGGAAGTCCATTTAAGAAGAGCGTAGCGATTAACAACTGGGTCGGGGAACACAACACAAAGCATTTAATATGCTACATAACTTATGACAGGGTTTGAGAAAATGTAGTGAATTAAACATTGATTTTAGGATGAAGTTTAGTTTACGTCATTCTTCTTTAATGACAAAATAAACTACGAGAATAAAGTGGAAATGTCGACTTTAATCTTGACATATAGTTTTTTTTTTTTTTTTCTTCACCATGGCCCTAATATGATTCCATAGGGCTATACAGTACCACAAATAGCATTATAAATGCAAGTTGCAGTTTTATTATTTATGTATATAGCTTAGCTTGAAGCAAGGTCCATATTAATGCAGTTTGCCTTAATGATGGTTCAGTTGGTAAAGATGACATCACCAAGTTGCACTTGTTTTATTTTTAATTTGGTGAATACTGTGTAATGCACCTGGGCTTGAAGTCTTGGAAGTAATAGTGCAACTTCCAGTAATAATACTATTTTATTGTTATTATTTATTAGTTTAAATATTATGCAGTTTAATGATGGTAAAGTTGTTTAAAAAGTCACTTTAACGTGTCGGAGGACAGAGATTGTTAACATTAACAAAGTATAGTTGGTTTACAAAAAATATTTACTAATTATTCCTTTTCTAAGACATGTTCAGTGCAATACAACTTTTGACAAGCACCACTGGATATTTGTTTCCTTTCGTAATATCTGGAAAAAAAATAAAGTTCTGACAACTTCACCATTTCAAAACACAACTTCTTGAATTCCCACAGGCTTGGGATGTTTCAATATAATTAATGAAAAATAAACAAATACATCCATCCATCCATTTTCCAACCCGCTGAATCCAAACACAGGGTCACGGGGGTCTGCTGGGGCCAATCCCAGCCAACACAGGGCACACCTCTAGATATTTTACTAAGTCTAAATACTTCTTTGGATGCTTGAAAATATGTTGTCAAAATTTTAGTTTAAGTTGTTTGCAAAATGTGTTCAATAAAAAGGTTGTATATTTTGACTGCATCTGTCATGCAATGTGATTCCTTCTCTTCATTAGTGCCACCCCCTTGAAAACTATCACTTAATGGGGCCAGGCAAACCCGTATTAATAATATTAAAAATGATTTTTTGTACAATGCTCTTGACAGTGGAATAGGTTATTCTTAGCCAGTAATTGCAGTGGTTAACATCCACTCATGCATGGGAAAAAAATACTGTCCAATACCATGAAACCGGTATAATTTTGAAAAATACAGTGATATAGAATTTTGGTCATACCGCCCAGCACTAGTATATATGTATATGTGTAGATATATGTGTGTGTGTGTATATGCAGTGTGTATATATATATATATATATATATATATATATATATATATATATATATATATATATATATATATATATATATATATATATATATATATATAAAATGTGGTTTTTAGAGAAGTTCTTTAAGTAAATAAACAGATTACACACACTCACAATTTTTTATAATATTATATACACAGGTGCTAGAGCTCCCTTGAACCCTCAGGTACCACTCCAAACACCGGGTAAAATCCCAATTATTATTTATTTTGTAATAATAATGTGCACTAAGCACCCTCCACTCCACACTACACATACAATACTATAAACACTCCAATAATCAAACTAATCCTCCTCTCCCAGACGCATTGCCACCCTTCCACCCAGCTCAGCTCAACGTCTGGGCTTTCCCATAGTCCTTTTATACTCCCCGACCCGGAAGTGGCTTCAGCCCAGCAGTCCATGAGTCCCTATCACTTACGGGTCAGATTAAAAGTCCTTTTCTTCAACCCAGAAGCACGTCGTTCCCTCCGGTCATATGATTGTGACGCACTTCCGGGTTATAGGGCACATACAAGTCCTTGGGCCTCCTTGCAGCGTACCCTGTCCAGCAGGGTTGGGAATAAAAACTCCATTGTCCATGATTCCCTGCTGGTCTTTGGGGCACTCCCATGCTACAAGGAGGGCTCCATCTAGCGGCCTGGGGGTATTGGCCAGGATGAATGGCCGGCCATATCTCACAATATATATAAAATATATATAATGTGTGTGTGTAATCTGTTTCTTTATTTACTTAAAGAACTTCTCTAAAAACCACATTTCCCCAGGGGATAGATTTTAATCTACTCCAAAAAGGGAAATGTTAGGTTAATTGGCAACTCTCAATTTACTATGTATGAGTAAACTTTGTAGTTTTGTGTAATGTTGTTCCCTGCTGTGTTCCCAGTGGAGACAGAATAGGCACTGGCCCTCCTCAACCTTGAACTGTAAAACTGGGTCAGAAAACAATGGATAAGTAGATATTTCATTTATAGACTAAGTGACTGATGTGCATTTTTGCAGCCTAGGGTGTGATGTATGAATGAAATTTCATCAGTTGCACATAATTTGAATGCCTTTATTTTTATATAGTGTTTTTTTAAGTGCAAATTCCAGCTGTCCCAGGGGAAGAAAAACCACAAACATTCCTTAGGCCAATGACAAAGATAAACATGCTAAGTCAGCTATTGACTAAGTAAGAATTCTATAGGTGTGTCTTCCAGTAATGGAATACATGGATTTAAAAGGTGAATCCTGCTGCCTCATGGCACCAGGACACTGGGTTTGAGTCCAAGACCAGTCTACGATGTGATAACACTGGTTTTCTCCATCCACCATTTAAGAACTACTTGGCACTAATTACGGGATGCATTATATCTGACGTTGTTGAAAATCTTTGTATCAACACCTTATTGAGTTCAGGTTCAGATTAGTTCAGGCTGATGCAAGACCAGCTTACTGTTAGATAATAAAATCAGAAAAAATGGTCGTTTGGTGTGTAATACATATACTGTGCATGAGAAAATCCTACCAAGAAATCCAGAAAATGTATTTAGCTTTTGGACAGTCTTGTTAGTCACTTCACTGTTTGCTGGAAGTGTGGAGTGTTGTTGCATATAAAGTATGTGCCAAAAAAACAGTTTTTCAGCAATGTACAGACTGCCTAAAACTTTTTGTAGGTAGTGCATTTCATTGTTAGATTCAACAGTCCTGCGACTTGTGTCTGCATGGTTTTATGGCTTTCTAGAACTGCAGCATCTTGCTCCTCCATATTTTTGAATCTTGCCGCATTGTCTTTTGAATTGTCCTTCAAATGTATCCAATTCAGGTTAGCAGATTGTATATTTCCATATATTTCTTAGTGTCTATTACATTATTATTATGTTTATATGATTTGTGTTTTTTTTTTTATTTTATTATTTTGCATCTGTTTTACACAGACTATATTTGTATTTATAGTATAGCACACTGGGTTCTTAAGTGTGAGTTCTCTTATTAAGATTAATTTAGTAATAATGATTTCTGAATAATGTCTTGTCTAAAATATGGTAATTGTAAAAACTGTTTATTAGTACATCACAACAAGGTAGTTGGACCTACAAATTATCTGAACAGAGTAATTTTTAAAGTTTGCTACTGCAACTGAAGATTTAATAAATCATCTTACTGTATAATTGCAAGGTGTCCTTTTTTGCATACCAAACCTGGTATTCTAACACTTATGTTTTTTTTGTTTGTTTCTTTGTTTTTTTTTGAGTGAGTTTGTCCTTTTATCTGTTTTGTAAGCTATTCATACTAATTTTTATTGTGCATTTACTTGGATTATGATTTAAGTTCATTTTAATATTGAATGTGAAAGGCCCTCTTACTGTCAGTAGCAGTACATTACAATGAAGTATGAGTGACATTATCCTGTGGGCTCTTATGCAACAGTATGTGTCTCTACAGTACTCCATTAGCAGGGAAGTCTTCATGGTGACTTTGCCTATTTGCTTGAAATCCTAAAATACATTTATAATGTGAATCTAGCAGAATTCATCTTAAGAATTTAAATGCACACCCAAGGATATAGTTGTAAAGTAATGGCAAATGCACTGTAAGATGTTAAACAAGTTAGTAATGGTACATAACAGGTGGGTTCTCATTACTTCATCAAAATCCTTTATCACATTTTCCATTATTAAATGTTTTGTAACAATGAGCCATAATTAAAAATACCAGTAATAATGCATTTACATACTGAACGTTGGTACATTAGAACATTTGTGACAAGAACAGGCCAGTCAGCCCCACAAGCCCGTCCATCAAGTTGAGACTTGAAGGTCTCTAAAGTCCTACTTTCCTCCACACTACTTAGAAATTTATTCCAGATGTCTATGGTTCTGTGCATGAAGAAAAACATTTTAACATTTGTGTGACTATGTTAAATACATGCTTTTTACTGTACTTTACAAAATCATGTATTTAAAAACAAAGCACAAATATGTTTGTAGTGGCCCAATACCTTACAAAGACAGCAGATTCTAGAACTAGCTTTAATTCACATTATTAAACATATTGCCTGGTTGAAATTTATTATCTCTGAAATCTCAGGGTAAAGTTGTTGGCTGCTTTGAACCATGATGGAGCTTTACCAATTAAATTATACTGTCAGAGAAATTTTGAATCATAATGTACAGGTAATGCAGTTGTGAGGTTGTTTTTAGAGTAACATAAATATTGAGTGTGTTTGTTCATGCTATGCTTACAAAACTACGTACAGCAGAACCCCAATTATTCCCTCTCTGATTTACCAAGGTTACTTTTCTTACCATTCATAAACGCTTTGCTGTGAATACTGTACTGAACACGTAAATCTTATACTTTTAACCTCATCTGCACTGAGGGAGCAGTTGAGGAGCTGGTGGCTGTGAAAACCTGGACATAACTCTCTCACCACTCCCACAACTGCACTCCTCCGCTATTGTCACTGTGTTGCCAGCATTGACCATGTTCACATGCTGTACGGTTTTGTTCACTTAGGATTATTGTGTGTATACAATTCAAAGCACTGTGGTGAACTGTGAAGCATGCGTTATCTGGCTTAGAGGCGAGGTCTTTGCAGTGTTTGGTAAATGGAGATTTCATCTGTCAGCTGAGCAGAGCTTGTCTCTGACAATTGCAAGATGTACATTTCCTTGGGGACATCAACTGATCTCTCTCTGTGTTAGTCCCCATGTTCTCTGTGCCGCATCGCCACTACAGTGACCATCAGTTATCAAGAGTTATAGTTATCTGAGGTACCGTTGGTCTACATTACCATGGCTAATCGGGGGTTCTGGTGTATACATAATTTTTCCTCTCGCATTAATTTCTAGGTAAGGTTGTTTTTTTATATATATATATATATATATATATATATATATATATATATATATATATACTAGCAAAATACCCGCGCTTCGCAGCGGAGAAGTAGTGTGTTAAAGAGGTTATGAAAAAGAAAAGGAAACATTTTAAAAATAACGTAACATGATTGTCAATGTAATTGTGTTGTTATTGTTATGAGTGTTGCTGTCATATATATATATATATATATATATATATATATAATATATATATATATATAATATACACACACATAAACATAAATATACATATCTACATATACACATCTACATATATATACATTATATATACATATACACATCCACATATATATACATATATATACATATGTCAACATATATATACACATACATACACACACACATATACATATATATACACACATACATATATACACACACAGACACACACACATATATATATATATATATATATATATATATATATATATCTACATATATATACACATGCGGTGGGTTGGCACCCTGCCCGGGATTGTTTCCTGCCTTGTGCCCTGTGTTGGCTGGGATTGGCTCCAGCGGACCCCTGTGACCCTGTGTTCGGATTCAGCGGGTTGGAAAATGGATGGATGGATGGATATATATACACACATATATATATATATATCTACATATCTACATATATATATATATGTACATATATATATCAAAATACCCGCGCTTCGCAGCGGCGAAGTACTGCTTTAAAATTTTTATTAAGAAGAAAAGTAAACCTTTTTAAACCGAGGGAAAATGTGTCAATAACTATTTGTTAAGGATCTCTTTGTATAGCACGTTGTCAGTTCGCCCCTCTGCTTGTAATATGACCAAGCTGTGTGGTAGCTTACTGTTGAGCATGCAACGTACAGTTGGCCATGTGAAAAGCAGTCCTGCTTCAAATCAATGCCAACCTTTTGTAGGGGTCTGTCCCTGAGACTTATTAATTGTCATTGCGAAGCAGAGCCTTAGTGGAAATTGGAGGCGTTTGAATTGAAATGGGAGATCAGACGGTATAACGGGGATGCGAGGAATAAAAACTCTCTCCCCTGAGCCACCGCCATTAAAATAGTTGCCTCAATGACGTTCTTTTGCAGACATGTGACCTGAAGTCTCGTGCCATCAGAAAGTTTCAATGGCTGTACGCAAATCCACAATCGGTTTCATATTGTTTTCGTACCTTATCAATTGTGTAATGTGTTTTTGAAGAGGTTTGATTCATCGAAGTGATCACTCCTGCTGCGTTCAGTCACTTCACGTGAGCCGCTGTCTTGTGTGATGTTGCGATGTCCATACCTCGTGTCTTCTCATTAAACTTGTATCTCGCGAATATGGCATTGCAAACGGCAGCGGGTCAGTTCACGTGCTTACATGGGAGGCGTGATGATGCGGTGAAATACTGCTTTAAAAATTTTATTAAGAAGAAAAGTAAACCTTTTTAAACTGAAGAAAATGAACCGGTTGTAATATGACCCAGTTGTGTGCTGAGTTTACTCTTGAGCATGAAATCTAACGTGGTTTGTGCCCTTCAGAATGAAAACAGTTTGCATTTACCTCTTTAATAAAAGGCGAGCTTTTAAGCCTGAGAAATCACCCCGTAAATGCACACGTTTAATTGCACATGTGTTAATATGTATGCTTACACAGTATTAAAAGATACTCAAAAATTAACGTCATTTACCTTCGTTCCCGCGTTTGACTCGTGCTGTAAATCTCTTCCTTGTTTTCAGTTCACGTGATTATATAGGAGGCGTGATGACGCGATACGTGACTCCGCCTCCTCCATTAGAGTATATGGACAAAAAACAGGTTCCAGTTATGACCATTACGCGTAGCATTTCGAAATGAAACCTGCCTAATTTTTGTAAGTAAGCTTACAAGGAATGAGCCTGCCAAATTTCAGCCTTCTACCTACACGGGAAGTTGGAGAATTAGTGATGAGTCAGTCAGTCAGTCAGTCAGTCAGTGAGGGCTTTGCCTTTTATTAGTATAGATATATATATGAACCTCAAGCAGCAGGGGAAGTGAGCTGCTGTTCAGTTGGCTTATGCATGGTTTGACTGACTTGTATCAGGGGTCCATTTTGCTGTCAGGAGCGACCATTGCACGAATAAATGGAAAATATACAAGTTCAAGTCGCCTCCCTTAAGGTAAATTTGAAACATTAAACTAATCTATAATTGTAGTCACACTGGATTTTCAGCTGTTTTAAGAAAAGTTCTAAAATTCACCAGTGCTTTTCAGAAGATTTTGAAATGTCAAAAATGTGTACATTGTGCTCTGTTGTAGACATCTTAATTAAAATTGAACTATCCTGACAAATTTCCATGAAAAGTGTGCTTAATTTCAACAAACCCAATATAATGGGAGCCAGGTTGTTTTGTATAGACAGACAGTTGGTGCTTTTTGCATTTTATGCTAGCACAACTAAAGACTGCAACACCTGAAGCACTGGGACACAATAGATACATAGTGTGTGTGTGAACCAGAGGCCCTGTCATCTGTTAAGAAATAATAGAAAGAGGTGATATAAATGAATTAGTTAGTAACTACCTGATCAGACACAATATATAAATTAATTTCATCTAACTTTTAAAAATGTATGTTCTTATCTTAATGTAATTTCCTACTAATGCTGTTAAGTTTTGTGGTGGCTAGCCATCTAAATAACATTACAGGGGTTGGTTCTTCAGACTTGAGAAACTGCAGATATATCTGATTATTCTCATTCCTGCTGAAAACTGAACATCAACATTTCCCAGAATCTTGTTCTAAGTGGTTGGCTGCTTAGCTGCTATTGGCTGAAGCCCAGTACATTTTGTAATTATCTGCTGGACAGCGACTGATCCTGTCAAAAGCATTTCTAGGAGTGGCTGAAACATTCCATGAAAACATTCTTCACTGAGTCAGTAGAGGTAGTGGATAGCATCATTAGGATTTATCAGCTTTTTCTACAATTAGGACAGTTAACTCCTAACTGGTACCATCTTAAGTGTAGGGTACTCAAAGTCATTGCAATTGATATACTGTATACTATATCTGAACTATTCTACTGAACGTTAATGTCTGTTTAATGTTCTTGACATGTGAATTATACCTGGATGCCATTGCATCAGGAAATATAAAACAAACATCGCATGAAGAGAGAAGCTTTAGGTGAGTAATAGAGAGCTTGGACAAAAGTGTGATATACCTTATTTTAGCTTGCCTCTGTCCAGGTGACTGCTATGCTTTATAGCCTGAATGGAGTTACATA
The DNA here is from genome assembly GCF_900747795.2 of Erpetoichthys calabaricus. Lineage (NCBI taxonomy): Eukaryota > Metazoa > Chordata > Cladistia > Polypteriformes > Polypteridae > Erpetoichthys > Erpetoichthys calabaricus. The sequence goes on along the minus strand of NC_041394.2, from coordinate 154,614,036 downwards.
AGGTGGGGATATCCAGGACTATGCTTAAAAAGTGGCTCCCAACCCCTTTAAGATGATAATTCAGGGTTTGTTTGTAGAGGCTACCCAGGAGGCAATGTTGCCTCTTGAATTAATGACCCAGCAAAAGACTATATGGTACACTGTTACTTGTAATTGCAGCTTCATTCTAAAAGAAATTCAAATTTGGAGCATAAAACAGTACCAAGAGTGGTCTTAGTCTTGAGGTGAGATACTAAGGTTGGGGGGGTGGGGTTGTATGCCTTCTGATTTAAAATGAGCAACTCTGGCTTAGTAAATACCAGTTCTCATATTTATATTTGTTTGTTAACAGACAGCTTTTGTTCAGAATCCAAAGAGGCTGACCTTACGTAAGCAGGGATTAAATTGGAAATTATGATAGGCTGGAACCTATCATTCAAATACAGTAGGGTTGAGGTCTATCTCAATGTTATCATATTAAAATTATTCTGTAGAACTTGTATTCGACAAGGAGTTGCATGGTGGGTGGTAAATGTTTCTTCAAGTGTACAATTTGGAGATTCATCTTTACTGTCTGCTCAATATTATCTTTTCTGGATGTTTCCTCTCCCAGTTGATCAGTGCTAACAGATAGGCCCTGACTTGTGCAGTTGCTAACTTTATTGAAGCCACTCTTCATTGAATCCTCTGCTAATGATAGTGGGAAGATACCAGTGCTTCACAGATCTAACGACCTTGGTCCGAATCCCATGCCTCACCCCACCCTGTTAAGTTTGTGATTGTACTTTCCTCTCAGTATGTTGGTTTTTCAATAACGCTTGATCACCAAAGACATTCAGTTTAGGTAAATTGGCAACTATAAACTGGACTTGTGTGTGGGTTTTTAAGGTTGACGATGTTATTTATTAAATTAAAATAATGACACATACTATTACAACTTTATAATGATGGTAAATTTACTAAGGTTTGCAAATATCTAGCAGGAACTTAATCAAATACTTGAAATTGTATAATTGTAAATATCTACAAGTCATTTAGTATCACATTCTTAAACCTGCTTTATCCAATTTAAAGATGTGGGAGGCCAGTGCCTATCGTGCAGGATCTGGCACAAGGGCAGGAACCAGGCTTTGAGAAAACATTAGTGCATCTCAGGTCCCACTTGTGCATACAACCATACTAACACTAGGCAATGTTAGAGTTTTCATTTTGTCTAACCTGTTACTTATTTGCAATATGGTTCAAATATTTGGTTAAACTTAGAATTGGTAGGTGAAACTAGTTTAATAGAACGAAGGGTGGATAGCCTATTAATAATGTAGTTTGTAGGACTTTATCCCAGCTCCATCAGTTACAAGGCATAAGCTAGCCTTGGAGAGGATGTCCATATATTACAAGGCACACACCCATAATCACTCAATGTGTCAATTTAAAAAATGTAAAACTCCTTATTTTGGCATGTTGCTAAGATTTGAGCTCTAGTCTTTCAGCACAAAAATATAAAAAAACAGCACTGTTTATTGATAAGAAAAGTAGAATAAAATACAGTGGCAAAGTGGTTTTCATGAAATATATTGATGTATGGTGTTTTACTATTTTGTTAAGGTTTTTCTTTTTTAATGTAAAATATCTATTTTGACTTCTGTTAGTATAAATAAATACAAGTGATGGTCATATCCTGTATAGATAAGTTGTGGATATTTGATAGCAAGTTAAGCAAAAAGAAAAACGCATGACTACATTTCTTCTAACAGACTGCTTCTTCAATACCGCTCTCTATAAAAATTTAATAAATTTTAAAATGTTGATTTGGACAGTACTATCTTGAAGTATTTTCTGAGTGTTTAACAGAGCTTTGTTTACTCAATACAACAGAAATCATACCACCAATGTATGGTTTTAGTGCTCAAGTTTGAAAATGAGATATATATATATATATATATACTGTACACTTGTACAGTACATACCTGTGCCATTTCCGTTTATCTGTTTTGCTACCTTGGAAAGAAACATTTTGAACAGATAAGCGTTAGGGTTGGGACATTGAATTTATTGAAGAACATGTTGTGTACTGATGCCCTTCAATCCTATATTGACTTGAACAGATTTAGAAAATGAACTAATAAATGTTTTCATTACTGAAATAGAGTCGTCTTCACGTTTTGTATCGTATGTATGGCCAAAGACATGTCTCTCATTCTTTCATCAAAATAGATGTATGCTCGGCGTTTTATGCAGAAAAGAAGTCTTTCTCCAGAAGGTCAGAGATGTTTTTCTTTCTTAACGGAAAATGTGTACATAATTCGAAACAAGTTCTAAATTTCATATCCACCAGAGTTCTAAAATTATTTAATTTAGAAGTCTGTAGCGAGCCGTGTCCATTTTTAAATAATAACTATAATGTAGTGTTGTAAACACCTTTGTCAAAGTACATGCAGCTTAGAAAAACAAAATAATTTGATTTCAGCTTTCACAGCTTATGCATCCCTCTTCTCCGAGGGAATGCTTAGAGTTCATGTGCAGATTTACAAACATATGATAGTAATTGAAATGCAAGGCCACAAATACTGTATGCACAGAGAGCAATTGAAAGTAGGGCAAAAAATATAAGGCATTTTGGAAAGTATTAACTTCTAGACACCCAGGATCTTTTATAAACCATAATGGCAAAGTTCAACTGACCTAAGTTTTCCGGTACAATCTACAACACTCTGAGGTGCGGATTAGAGCGCACACAATTAGTGCTGGTATTATAATGTTGATCTGTATCCTGCATACTTCAATAAAATTCCTTATTTTTTTCATCAGTGTGAGAAATAAAGGGCCATTGTCAATGAAATGGTAAAAATTGGATATGTATCAAGTTTATATAAAGTCCATGACTACTGTGTTTAAATTTAAAACCTTTCTCTTTCTTTGCAGATTTTCTGCACAGTTTTTCCCAATTTAAGAACATGTAGTTATTGTTTGTCAAATGCTTTTTCTAATCGGAAGAGATTATTACTGACACAGCAGTAGAAACATATTAGAATACAAAGGAAATAGATTTTATCAAATGATAGGTTACCATCCATCTATTGATTATTTTTCAAACTACACTTCATCCAGTTTAGGGTAGAGCACATATAAAAAGTAAGTAGTATTGTTGCCAGAACTGAGTGTCATATAACTACAGATAAAAGCGAGGGAGAATTGTCATTTTCCATTTGCACATATTACAAAAATGGATAAGTAGGACGTAAACCCCTACTGTGCTTGACAGTTAAGCTCAGTTAACCTCTTTGGCATTAACCCCAGTTGTGACATGGTCTCAGAATTTTATGTAATTACGCTTAAGCCCAAGACACACTTACGGTGATGTGTAATGATCCACTTTATCAGAACAGTATTCTGCTGCCATCCTATGGACGAAAAAAATTTCTATGTGTTCTGCCTCTTTATGGTAAATCGTCATTATTCAACCAAAAACACAGTGGCAAACGAAAAGCTGTAAAGACAGTTTTAGAACAAACTTGAAACTGAGTCATTTCTCAAATTGAGCAATAGTGAGGACAGTGCGAACTAGAAATCAGACATTGACATGGTCAGTGAAACTGGCACCTGTTTGGTTGATTCCAACTTGACAATTTCAGTGATGTTCATGTTTGTTGTCCACTTCCTACTACTGTTGATAATCCTGCTGCACCTCCTTGTTATCCATTCATGAGTTTGACAATATCTTGAATTATCTTGGCATTCACTAATTCAAGCGGCAATAATAAAGTAATGTTAGATTTTTTTATTTATTTATAGTATTTTAAGCAGTATTTGTTTTGTTCCCGGAAAGAACTTACATTTTTTTTTAAATACAGCATAAGGTTTATATCTCTTCCTGAACCAATAACCCAAAATCTTCTGTGAGTGAAATTAGGCAAGCTTTGTTGTACAGTGAAGATTTTTAATCAGCACACATTTCTATTTTGAGCCAGTGTAACTTCTATAGTAGATTTAGTGGATGCTATAGTAGATTTATCTCTTTAATACTCTTAACTGGTTATACAACAAAACAGTCCATTTAATGACAAGTTTGTTTACCTAGTCATCATGAGAAGGTAGTAGAGGGAGAAGCAGCTATAAAAGCTTGGTATTAGGTGGAATTATAGTACCAAAGTCAAGGTTTAGTGCAACAGTGACAGTAATAACTTGTTAATTACTAGTATTAAGCATGATGTTGGTGACTTTTGTTGCCCCTTATGTTGTGTTTATGGGCCACAGTTGATTAATTTGGAGCCAATTTTTTTTTTCTTTGTCCTCGATTATTTCTGACATTGCAGAAAATGTTCAGTTGCTAAACTCCACAGGTGAGTGGGGAAAATAGTAGGATTACAGTATTTTTTGTTGTGAAGTGTTATTGGATCATATGTGACATGCACCTAACACAAATGGGGGGCGGGGGAGGGGTTAGGGTAGGAAAAAACGTCAAACTACTATACAACTGTTAACTGTAACCCTCTTACTTGCTTCACTGTCCATATTGTACTCCATGTATTCATCCCTAGGGACCATTATCAGAAAGCTGTTTTGCAGACTTAGACTGTTTTACTTCTTTACTTTCAACCCAGTTTACCACCAATAGAGAACTTTACCAAATGCATCCTTCTAACCCCTTAAGGAATCTTAATTTCTCGGCTTACTAGTGATCAATTCAGAAAGACAGATAGGAGTTTGTTTTTACTTAGAAATGTTTATCTGCATGTTAACCAGTAACAGCAAATTTAAATCATACAAAGAATTATACAGTCTGTTTAATAATACTCTTTCAGTGCAAGATGACATTTCCCAGATGGCTTCTTTGTTTTAGGTGCAAGTTATATATCTGTAAAAAGATTTTATTGCCAGAGATGGAGCTCTATTTAAATGACCATATTTGCAACTGAGCTGAGCGCTTTACAGAAGTGTCAGAAAGCAATTGAACAAAACATTGTGTTTTTGCAACAAAGCATCAGTTGAACTAAACTGAGAAAACTCTTTGGAGAAAAAGAGTATAATAAAAAGGCAGCAACATATTCTCCCCACTTCTTGCTCCAAATGAAGTGCACACACCTGGCTTATTTTCCATTAGCAGAGTAGTCCGTACTAATTCATTATCAGAAGCTCAAGGTCTATTCCCATTGTTGAGTTAGAAAGTGAAGCTTTTGGTTCCAGAGTACTCAAAATATGGCCTTACCTTAAGCTTTAACAAAATACACATCACTTATTTTATGTTCAGCTGAATAAGACTTGCAGTCTTTGGCCTCTTACCTGCAATTTGTCAACTGAAAAATTTAAACTATTTCCCATACAAATAAATTCTTGATAATGCAAATCTGTTTTCAACCTACCTGTGCAGGTGTGGAAGAAATGCATTTTATTGGTTCTTCATAACAAAATGTTTTGCTTTACTTTGCCAAAGATGGTGTACTGCTAGTGGTAAAACAGTTTTTATCACTGCTGTAGATATTTTCAAACCTAAAATGCTCTGTCCATGCATAAACACCAGAGCAATTTAGTCAAACACTTTTGCTTCAGTATGGTTTTTACAATGCTACTGGGAAGAAAGAGCTGATGAAAATCTAGTACTTGGGCATACTATAAAGTAGGACTGTCTCTTTCCTTCATCGCCTGAAAGCAGAGTTTTTAAAGTTGAATTGCATGCTCTGTTATAGGTGTGTCTCTTCCTGACATATATAAACAGAACTTTGAGAATTTTATGTACATGGAATTGCTTTTTGATTTTGGGTGCAGTGTTTACACGTGTCCAGCATCAAGATTGGTGAAATTTTGTCTCTATAATGTGTAAATCTGCACGTTTTAAAGAAAGCTGGTTACAGTTGCGGTTGTGTGTGTCTATACTGTATAATATACACTCATCTGCCATTTTATTAGGAATACCTGTTCAACAGCTTTTTAACACAAATATCTAATCAACCAGTCACATGGCAGCAACTCAGTGGATTTAGGCAGTTGAGTTACATGTAAAATCAATTAAGAAAATGTATGATGTAGTATTCATGAGTAACAAGATATTTTATTAATATAGTCCTGTCATAACTATTTAACCCCTATATAATATTGCTGTTTCTAAAATCTTCTGCTAGTTGTCTAATGTGGAGCTAGAACATAATTAATCCTTTGGAAATTCAACAATGATCCTTAATTGGTTTCAACTTTGATGTTTATATAAACCCCACCCATGAAGGTGTTGAAGGTGAGTTGTGATCATGGGTAAAACTAAGAAGCTTTCACGAAAGCTGAGGGAGAAAATTATTTCAATTCACCTGAAGGACATAGGGTATAATAAGATTGGCATTGGCAGCATTATAAACCAGTTTAAAACTCATGGCACATCTGCAAACCTTTAGATGGGCCTGCACAGTTTTGGGGAAACAGTTCTATGGACTGATGAAACTAAATTGAAACTATTTGGACACATGCACCACCATTATGTCTGGCATGAAAAAGTCCACGCTCATGACCAAACGAATACCATCACCACAGTTCAGCAAGGAGGTGGGTCAATGATGATGTGGGGATGTTTTTGTGCTTCAGGAGCTAGCAATCTTGTCCAACTGGCATTATGGATTCCCAGAAATACCTGGCTGTTTTAAAGAGGACCATGATGCTTTCTGTTCAGAAACTGAATCACTTTGATCATTAGACTTTCCAGCAAGACAATGATCTCAAGCACACTTCCAAGTTAACCAAAGCTTGGTTGAGAAATAGATCCTGGAAAATCTTGGAGTGGCCTTCTCAGTCCCCAGATTTAAATCCCATTGAAAATGTTTGGTGGGATTTAAAGAAGGCAGTTGCATCATGGAAGCCATCAAACATCAATGAGCTGGAGGCTTCTACACATATAGAATGGGCAAAGATTCCAACAGAAAGGTATAAGAAACTTGTCAGCACTTACCGAAAATGGTTATTAGAAGTTATAAAGGCTAACGGATATTCCACAAAGTACTGAAGCTCAGGGAAGAACAACTGTGCATATGCACATTTCTGAAAAGTTATATTTTTCATTTGAACTAAAATGTAGTAAATTTATGTACTCAAAATAACTCTAAAAATGTATCAAAAATATTTTTTGTTTAATGAGACTTTTTGTCATATTTTCTTTAACCTTGATTCATATCACTATAATGTTGAATATTTCTGATTTCAATTGTGTGTGTGTGTGTGTGTGTGTGTGTATGTGTGTGTGTGTTGCTGCTTAAGCAGGGATAGCTGACAACTGACAAAGTCAATTATCGATGCCACGGAGAAAAACTGACTCTCAATTTGCTTTTGAGTGTTGAGACTTAAAGAGCCTCACCACCAGATAAGAGCAAATTCCAGAGAACGGGTGTCACAAAGCTGAATGAACGTTCATCGTAAAGAGTGCACTGAGGCATCTAAATAGTTAGAAGGTCAACTAGGCATCCACTCTTACCCAAAAGAATTTGTCACAGATGATGAGCAGCTATTGCTGTTTTGATTGCAAAGTCTTTGATGTATGGTTTGTTTGGTTACATAGATGCCATTCACAATCTGTGCAGAACGCCAATGGCTAGTTCTTAAGCACTAAAAAATACAAATCATTACAACACATGGTAGATGACAACTTTTCATTCTCAACCTGTGATTTATAAAGTTGATAATCAACAGATTATATAATATGTTCTATATGTCTTTCACGGAGTGTAATCCCCAGGTAATGAAGCCAAGGGCTAAAACTCTAGCCTCAAGCATATTTTCTGGTTGATTAGTTCTCTTTTGTTCCTCCATTTAAAGAAACATGCAAACTCTGACACTTTTAAAGAAGAAAACCACAACGTTGGAAATTTTGAGCTGGGATTTTGTTCTTCTGTGTAGATCAAAAGATGGAGGGCAAACAGAATATTGCAGGGGCTTAGGGACTCAATAGTACTTTGAGCCCTCATTAAAATGAAGGCTGTAGTTATTTGTTTGCTGGTAAGGTATGGGATTGAAAAAGGAGGTTCTCTTTGTATTCAGAATCCTGTCTTCATAAATATGCAATAGTGAGCCAGGAAAACCTGTGAAAAAATTTAATTAACAATGTGTGGCAAAGTCACAATACGTTTTGAGTTCCTCTCTAACATTGCCTTTTTATGAATACTTGAAATATTTTCCATTCATTAAAATGTTGCTTAAGTACTAGAGAATGCTGTAACTTACCAATAAAAAAAAAAAAACAACAAAAATGCTGCGATCTTCTATGCTGCATATATGTGTGCCATAAGTAAACTTTTGAATCTCCTATATGTATGACAATTGCTGCATTGTTCTGAAAACTAATCTGGATTAGAATTCAATGAGATACAGTATATGAAGTGGGGAAAAAGAGGAAGTTTGGCAAGACTTATTTCACTTAGTGTGTCAGTGATTTAATAGAAATGGTAAATGTAAATTAATGATAATTTAGTGATAAACTAGATTGTAGAAGAATGTAATTCCATTTGTTTGCCTAACCATCAGATCCCCTAATCAGACCCCAATTCCTGATTTTGGCTCGGTGTACTTGTTTACTTTGAATTCATTGCTGTAGTTCTTTGTTTTCATGATTGTTTTATAAAGTGCTTTGCAGAGGTGTGCACTGAAAGGTACAGAAAAAAATGGAGATCTGTTCTACATTTCAAATTGTAGCGAATAAACAGTGTGTAAGTATTACAAAAAAGAAAATAATTAAAACTTGCACATCTTTTTCAGTTATAAAAAATAAAAAGACTTTATAATGGTTATCCAAAAATGTTGGGAATTTCATTACTTGCATATTAGTAATTTTTCATTTGAATATGTAACTTTTGATTTCAAGTAAGACTAGTGTTACAGTGGTTTTAAAGAACATCTGTACTCTCGTGGTGGAACTTAAAATCAGGCATCATTTCCCAACACTTTCTGCCTCCCCTCCTCAGACCAAAGCCAAGTCAGATGCAAGTAATATAATACAAAGCTTACTGTAGTACATTGGTCAGTTATTGCTACATAATAAAAAGAATGCCATTTTAATGTCTTGTTACACAACAGTAAGTGATTTTGTGTTTTGCATTTATAAGTTTTATTATAACCCAGCAAACTGTTTAAGGTTTTGTTACACAGCAATTACTTACTAACAGATACACATCTAGTTAGCCCTTATTCTAAAGTGTTTAAAAAGTAATATTAAGCACTGTCTGTTTATTGTGCAGAAGGTAGCAGAGAGTCATCTGCTGCTGCTGCTCCTCCTCCTCAGATCCACAAAACTAATGTAATGAGTGCCACAATCTAACCCTTCTGAAATGAGTAGTGAAGATGTCCTGTGGATGCCAGTTAGGGTATAATGCTCAGTTTTACAGTATATACTGTGTAACATTCACAAACCTAGTTGATCTAATTCAGAACAGTAAGAGGCTGAAGTCTTATTGTTCAGGTCTGACTTTTGTTTGCTTTTTATAATTCTAACTATGTATGTATTTAAGGGGATTGGAAATCTTTCTTTTTTTACAAACTTTATATTATCAAATATTATTACAAGATGTTATGTTGAAGAAATATAAAAGCTTTTCTTAAACTTTTTAAACATTTTAAACTGTGCATTTAAATGAAGACCTCTCAAAGTAAAAACAAAACTGTGCACAAAAAGTATACATTTTATTCAGTGTGATTTATAATATAAAATTCAGTGTATTAAAATAAAAAAAAGATTTTGAGAACTGTTACGAATCTATTCACTTGTTTCATATAATTCAAAATCATTTAATATTTTTATTAAAAAAGCAAGTTACAGGACAATGATTAAAATATTAATGAATAAAATAATCCATTACATAGTATTTCCAAAGTGATTCTTGTGTAAAAAACTTTATAAAAGGTCATGAAATTAAATGGAGCCAAGGAAAGTAAACACAAATGAAATATGCCAAGAAGCGGCGTAGCTAGGGAAAAGTAGGGTGAATCTGTTTTATCCACTGTTCAGTGTTTTGTTCATTAAGTTCATTTCAAAGCATTTAAAATCTTAGCTGAATTTCATTAGATTACAATAATTTATACCAAATGCACTTTGGTTTGGTGGCACTGTGGGTAGAACTGCTGCCTCAAGGATCTAAACATCCGGATTTTGAATATTGAGCCTGGTCATTTTGGGTTGGGGGGAGGAATCTACTGAAGCACTGGCAAAACATGCAAATTCAAAGCCCTGAAGGGTAGGCAGATTGGCATCTGTAAATTATTCCTGGTTTGAGTGACTGTGCTTGTGTTTGTATGGGTTTCCTTCTATTGTCTGTTGCTCTGTCCAGCATTGTTTCCTGCCATGTGCCCAAGTGTTTCCAGAATATGCTTCAAGCTCCTTTGGCCCTGAATTGGATTCAGTGGGATTGAGAATGTATGTAAAGGTCTGTATACACTACTCCAGTACACCTGAAGAAATTCCAGGTGTTGTCTGGGTTCCTTAAAAATGTGTGTTTCTGTTTCCCATTGGGTCAAATACACTTCCTGTTTAAGAAAGATGTGTTAAATTTTGTTTTAAAGAAAATGTTTACTTAACAAATTTACAAAACAGAACTACATCATTTTATTTGCAAACTTGATTCATTCTCTCCATTTGAACATAAAACGTTTTTGTTTCTCACAAAGGAGCAATCTACATCTGTTTGGTTTCCATTGTATATAAAGTTTAATCGTTAGACTTGCTTATGAGGGAAATCGTGTGTGATTTCTTCATTTATTACAGTAAGGTGAATCTCAAGTCTTTTGAAACCCTAGGAACTTTTCTTAAATTAACTTAGACTTGTATAAACTCTTTATTGATGATTTGTACTCCTTTATGTAGGAGGTGAACTGGATACCCTGGACTTTTTTTAGATGACAGAGAAAACTAGAGTACCAAGGAAAACTAATGCAAACACCCTTTGCTCATGTGAAAATAATTTTTAATGTCTGAACTGTATTACAAGTGACTAAAGCAGGTGTTTCCAGCTGTTTTCTATTGTTTGTGTTCTCATAAGAATTCTAATATTTATGCAAAATTTAGTGTATTTGTTAAAATGGATATACCCATTTAAGCATTTCTTGTAAGTAGCCATTAATTTAATAAACACTCTCTATCTGTAGAATAAGTTGCTTTTATCATGTTATTGTTACTGTTTATTTGTGTAGGTTTTTTTGAAGTTTGTTGCCTTGCAATTTCATAAATCAAATGGGTTTGTGTTTTCTTTTATAACTTTGACCTGTACTATTATAAACAGTGTCTCATAAATCGGTGAGGTTATTCAGTGAATTGTTTTAAGTGTAATTGTTCCAAGATTACCTTTACAATTAACAACTGACATTGATATTGGGATCATATAATTTTGCACTCTGAGCATCACAAGAGTTTTGCCAATATACAGGTAAAAGCACATTGCCCTCCAATGTCACATATACTTACTTTAATGGGGCGCATATGGGTATTTGAAATGGATTGAATATTGTTAAATATAAAGTGGACCTATCAGAACAAATAGGAAAAAAGGAAAGGAAACATGCATGCATACTTTTGACACATTTCCTGGCTTTAAAAGATGATCACTAAACTGGAACTGAAAGTGAAAGTTTTAAGTGATTTGTAATATTTTTTGGAAGAATAAACAAAACTTGCTTTGATTTCAGCAAGCTTTAGGCCTAATTTTGAATGAAGCAGCCATCATCATCATTGTCACAGTGGCATCATAGAAAATAGAGGGGATCAATAACTTGATAGTTTTTAAAGAAGACCCTCCAGTTTGTTTTTGTCTCTCAGTTTTGGGTCCTTGAGTTTGATATATAATTACAAACTTACTGGTGTTTTTATATTTTCATAATTTTAGTGATAATTGTTTACTTTAAAGTTTTAGGTTGTTTGTGATTTGTGCCTTTTAAGCCTATGAAAGCCTTTACCAAACCTGGCTGTTGATAGCACTGACACCTTTCAATACATGGCATCAGGATATAGACTACTGGTGACTAGTCTCTAATGATTTTGGTGTTGCAAGACTGCATGGGTGCTAGACTGGTACAGAGGTATGAATAATTTTGCAGTGGACAGAGGTATAGTATATATTCTCTGCAATAAACCACCTGCACTGCCCAAACTTTGCCAAAGAAGACTGGCACAGTTCAGTTTAATCTGTTTTCTTGTCAGAATTTCTTGTTTGTCATGAAGACTCCTGTAACAAGTTGTTGGAAAATCAAAACTTTCTGAAGCATTGACAAAATTGAACCCTGGTAAATGGCTCAGTTTAAATGTACAAAATACCTTTAGTGACATCTACTGGTCAATAAAATTAATGGCATGCATGACATTTGATAGTAGATTTTTGGGGATTCGTTTCTTGAGTAGCAATTAGGATTAAAAATATATCAGATATAGTCGTGTATTCAATAAAAAGGAGAAAAAAGAAAGATTTCAAGATCGTGCATAAAAATGAAGGCTTGGCTGAATGTATTGATACTGGGATGAAAGTGCTGTCATTTGCAGTGATTAAGAGTGAGGAAAGAAGACTTGTTCTTCAACTTTGTTTTTATGGTAACTTATTTTAATTGACTACCCTGAGTCAAGTCAAAGTAGTTTTAACTGGTCATTTAGTTGACTTCTCACTAATCTTCAGACAAGTAGTTCAGATTTTAATTGGTGGATGGAGCTACTAATTACCTTAAAGACAACTGATTTTGTTAAAAAAAAAAAACCACACACACACACACAGAGGAAAAACAGAGTGAAGACAGTTTTCTAGCCTGCTTGCTTTACTTTTTTTGGAATCAAATCCAAAGGTTATAGATTTATTCCTAGTTCCTAGTGAAATTATTCCTAGTGAATATTGAAGTGAGGGGAAGACGTTTTCTATTTTTAAAGTAATTTTTGTTTTAGTTTTTTATTTGGAATTTCTTTTCTGTTTATGCATTTGCTGTGTCTGGATTAAGTTAGAGTTTTTTTTTCTTTACCCGGTATTATTTCATAAGAGAAAAAAAAATTAACTATTTTTCTGTTTTTGAACTAAGCCCTTGGTATATATTTAAAACCCACATGGGATTTTGTCTGCCAACAGAAATATTTACAAATCTTTTTTCAAGCTGTTTTTTTTTTTTCCTTAGTTTAAGGACATTCCTAGTAGCATGTGAGAAAGTGAGTGTTTTGTGTTATTTTTCAGTTGTTTGTTTTACTAATATGTATACACTTTAAGCAATGATTAAATATTTGTCCCCCTTTGGTATTTTTATGGTAATAATCTTGTATATAAAACAGACTGTAACAATCTTTCGGTCTTGTATGTTATATCATCCAGTTCACGTTTAGTAACCACAAGGGGGTGCCAGAGAGCCCCAGACACAGCAATATAGCTCACAATATAAGAATACAAATACAATCTTTTGGCTGCATCGTTAGGGGTTGCCACAGCGGATTATCTTCTTCCATATCTTTCTATCCTCTGTATCTTGTTCTGTTACACCCATCACCTGCATGTCCTCTCTCACCACATCCATAAACCTTCGCTTAGGTCTTCCTCTTTTCCTCTTCCCTGGCAGCTCTATCCTTAGCATCCTTTTCCCAATATACTCTGCATCTCTCTTCTGCACTTGTCCAAACCAACGCAATCTCGCCTCTCTGGCTTTGTCTCCCAACCGTCCAACTTGAGCTGACCCTCTAATGTACTCATTTCTAATCCTGTCCATCCTCGTCACACCCAAAGTAAATCTTCGCATTTTTAACTCTGCTACCTCCTAAAGAGTTTTTATCCCACAAAGCACCTTCCAATGAACACTTCTTCAACAATTGGCTACAATCTTATATATAAAGCAGACTGTAATAATCTTGCAGTCTTTTGTATGTATGTTATCATCCAGTTGACACTCGGAACGTTTCTGGTGTGCTCCGTAAAAGCAACCGACAGTTTTATCATGAAAAATCAGTAGTATTATTTGTCGTTTTAATATTTGTTTTTGTTAACTATATTTTCATCTTGCATTATTCTTATTGTAACAATGTTGTTGTGGTAATAGAATTAAATCAACCAAATATTAATGTGACCATTTTTTTCATCTTCAAAAATTCTGCATTTAAAAACTTATTACTACACCACAAAACAAAAATTAATCGATCAAGTTGTGTTTTTTTTAATTATGCTTTTCTCAAACAATTTAAAAAAAACAAAAAAAAACCAAAAACTTTATTTTCCTCCCAGGCAACGCTGGGTATTTCAGCTAGTGTGTATGTGTGTGTATGTGTGTGTGTGTGTGTGTATATATATATATATATGTGTGTGTGTGTGTGTGTGTGTGTGTGTATATATATATATATATATATATATATATATATATATATATATATATATATATATATATATATATATATATATATATATATATGTGTGTATGTATATATATTTGCATTTTAATAAAATATCAAAGCAATGTATATTATGATTCAAATTTATTAACTGGATGAATGAGTTTTAACATTCACAAGTTGTAAGTTTCATGAAATATGAAGAATTTATACTACAGAAAAGTTAATTTTATAAATAATTTGTCACCTTGGAGAAATTTGGCTTTTTACTGAAGCTCTTTAAATAAACAGTGTGTGTGATTGCATGTATATATTTATCTATCATCTGAATACAGACCAGAATGACTAAAAAGGAAGGGAATTTACAAACGAAAAAAGGTGCTTATTGCTGTTGCAGTAAAGGAACCCCAGTAGTATTTTTTGACATACTTCTGCTGAATAATTAGTTGGCTGATAGTACATTTTTCATAATGTTACTCAGTTTTATTTTAATTCCCTCCTTTGCTGCTACTTCCGGGGATCCAGAATACATTCCGTAACTGATTCTTATGTAGCTTCTGTGTGTTCTCAGACCAGTCCAACCTGTCATTAATGTGGAGCCTCAAGTACTTGTAGCACATCACCTCTATATCCACTCCCTGAATAGTGACATAGAGGCTTTCTGGTGAGACAAAAGTTGAGATGCAGACAAATCTCTTCGCACCAAGAAACAAAGTTCTCCACCTGACTTTTGCATTCCCCTTTATCAATACACCACCCCATAAGTGCAGAATTATTTGAGAATTTCTGTGATATGACCTGGTGTTATTTATAGTTAGAAGTTACAGAGTGAAGAGAAAAGCAGACATGGCAGTCCTTGTGGAGTTCCAGTGTTGCTTACATCTGTATCAGAAACATAGTCAGTGGGTCTCACAGACTATGGTCTGCCTGACAGATTGTCCAGGACTCCATAGGGTCAACCTACTGCATAACTCTGAGCTTACCCCTTAACAGGGATGGCTGAATGGTACTGAAGGCACTGGAGAAATCAAAAACCATAATCCTTACAGTGCTGCCAGCATTATCCAGGTGAGAATAGGCCTTGTGGAGCAGATGGATAATTGTATCCTCTACTCCAGTCTTTGTGAGATATGAAAACTGCAGTGGGCCAGGTGGTCTACCACAAAAGGACTCTAATAGTCCAGGACCAGTTTCTTAAAGGTCTTCATTATGTGAGATGCAAGTGCCACTGGTCTGTAGATAGATAGAGATAGATAGATAGATACTTTATTAATCCCAATGGGAAATTCACTGTAGTCATTAGGTATAGAGGCACCTGCCTTCTTTAGAACATGAACAATGTAGAATGTTTTCTACTGGGACAGACTCATCAGGTGACAAAGGACAGCACAAAATTGGTCAGAACAGGCCTTAAGAACTCAAGGCCTGACACCATCACATCCCACAGTTTTTCCTGTGTGTAGTTTCCTCAGTTGTCTCTTTAGCCCATACTGATGGTCAGAGCTGGATTCCTCACTGGCCATTCCAATTGACGTGGTAGGAGTTGATGTAATAGGGATGGTGTTGGGAGACTGGTCATTTTAACAATCTGGCAGTCTGAGGAAAAATCCACTAAAAAAAAAAAAAAAAAAAAATGGTTTGGGGGTTAGCTTTGTCCTCATCCCCTTCTACCACCTGTGTCTTGGATTACTTGAGTCCTGTAATTATGCCCAGTGCATTCCAGACTTTTACAGTATGTTGTTCTGATTTCATTTATTTTCTATTGTAGCTTCTTCACTCCATTCTCTCTTTAGCAATCATGGTACATCCTTCAGAGCCTCTTTGTCTCTAGATTTGAATACTCACTTTCTCATTCAGGAGGCCTTCTTGCTCCTTAGTAGTCCAGGGCTTGTTTGGAAAACATACTCTGTCTACTACAGTGTTCAACACAAAAGTTAATCTAGCCTGTTATACAGTGATTGAGTCCCTCGATATCATCCCCATGTGATGTGCTCATCATTTCCCAGTCTGCCATTTGAAAGCAGTCATTTCAGGCCCATTTCAGCCTCCAGGCTCCACTTCCTAACTGTAGCTGGGATAAGGATGACTCAGGCTGTGGTCAGATCTGCCTAAAGGTGCCAGTAGTTTATATTTAAAGGCATTGTAAAAGAGAGCGCTATATAGCGCCCGACCCGGTACAGAGTGACACACAGGCACTATAAAACACAAGGGCTTTATTTTCTTCTTCACCCGTGGGCGCACGTCTTCCCCATGACCCACAGGTAATACACAGTCTCAAAAGCAGCTCTTTCTCCACCACACAATAACTCACTCTTTCTCTCCCACCACTCCACCACAAGCTTCGTCCTCCTTCCTCCCAACTCTGGCTTTCTGAGTGGTGGTGGCTGGCCCTTTTTATATCCCACCCGGAAGTGTTCCAGGTGCTTGGCCACCTGGTCCTAATTGCCCTTCTGGGTGGGCCTGAAGGTATGACCAGCCAGGCTGCTGACTCCACGCAGCTCCCCCTGGCGGCCATCCGAGCCCCCAACCAGGCTGTGGAGGACTCCATCTCCCATGGAGCCATGCGCCGGGTTGGGGAATCATTGGCTGCCAGGGAGGCTGCCACCAAGCGTCCCGGGGGAGGTATTGAACAGTCCACGGCTGCTCCCCCGGAACAGATGTAGCAGAGGCGTCCCTGCCGGGCATGAGACCCGGCTGTCCTTTACAGCATCTTTAACATTTGAATAGAGCACTGCACTCGGTCTCTGTCTGCTTAAATACAGTAAAATCTGACCAGCATTATTACTTTACATTATTTACATGATAATATCTTAAGTCTAAAACCAGGTTTTTACAGCAGACACATATTTGTCCTTTCCCCTCAACCCACAGCCTCTGTCTCGGATTAGCGCAAATATATTGCTCCTGCAAGCAAACTTTGATTGTTAGCACAATCAAATTATAGAAAAAAAAACCCTAATCTAAATTCATTAAGTAGTTCTCTGATTCGCTAGCTAAGCGGAGGTAAGGTACACACCCCAAGGCTGTTGTGTGAGTTAGGAGGCCGCCCCAACGTGGCCTATTGCATCTCCCAGATTCGCGCAAATTGGTACAGCAAGCGAACTATGATACTTCGCGTGATGAGAGCAGTCGCAAAATCAACCAGAATGTTCAAGCAAATAGAAAAAAACCCGCTCTAAATCCATTAAGTAGTTCTCTCGTGAAAAACAGAGACATTGGATTTTATATATAGATGATCACAATTTCTTTAATACATAATACTTGCATTACAACATGTATTATCTGTTATGACCTATCAGTTAATGTCACAATAAATCACTATATGCTAAAAATGAAATAGTTAAATGTTTCAGAAACTTTATTAAACATCAGTTTATGGAACCTACTTAATTCAGTTCAGGGTCAGGTAGAGAACTGGGAAGTTTTCCATCCAATTGGGCACAATTTAGATAACAAGCCTGTATTTCCCACCAGTGTATTGTAGAACACACTTGCATACACTTCCATAATCTATTTTACTGGACCAGAAGAAAATCACTGAGAAAAATTTTAGAACTTGTAAACTTCTCACAATCACTAGCCTGTGATATGAACCTTTCTTCTGGAGCTAAAATACACCACCACCACTCACTATAAAGGAGAACTAAACAGTTTATTATTTTGTTGTTTGCATATTGTGTAAGCAATGGATTATTGTAGCATTGCTAGAAAAAAGTCTGACTGGCTAAAAACATTATCACTGTATAAGCTGCCAATTATTTTTAAAAAACGCATCTGGACCTAAGGACCTAGTCTCACAGTTTAATATCTGATCATTGAGGCCAAAACATTTAACTCACAAATATGCATTTGCTATTGGCAACAAACTTGATGGAAAAAAGATATTAACTGCAGGTATTCTGCAAATTGTGGTTTGTGTGGAATCTTATTTGGTGCTCTGCAGAAGTGTGTTACATATAAACATTCCTACAAACACATGTTAGATAGCTTGTGATGTAACAGTTTGAGTAAGAAAAGTTTGTCAGTTAAATAGTAGTTCCATGATGTGCCACAGTTGTTACCCGGCAGTTTACGTGTGTTTCACTTGGAGGTAATTTCAGTTTCTGAAGTCATTGTTGACTGATGAATTGAGAACCATTTTTAAACGATTTCATTTAAAAAATTTGAGGAGTTACAGATGGCAATATTTTAAATACTGAAATGAATGCGCTTTGCTGCTCTATTCTGGTCCTGTGGTTTAATATAAGGAAATTAGTGGAGAAGCAATTTGCAATGATTGTGGTATCTAAAAACAACTGCTTATAATGTAAATAAGTTGCATTGTTTTGGGTAACATCGTTGGCAATCGGCAAACCTTTATTTTCCTAAGAGACACATGTCATAGGCCATTAGCTTGGCTAATAAACGTAAATGTGATATACAGTAAACACCCCCATATACTTAATACCTGGTTACTACACACCTAGCAGCAATAACTGCACGTGCAGTTGCCACTGATCCGTATTCCTCAGTGCTATGGAAGATGTTCAGCTCAGTTTGTTAGATTTCCAACCTGAAATACTTGTTGCAGGTTGTCTTAACACATTTCAATGGGGTTTAAATCTGGATGTTGAAGAAAAAGAAATTGGTAGTTTTGAAATGGCCTAGTCAACTATTCTAATGTAAACTTTCATGTGTGTTTCGGATGCTTCAGCTCAGTCTTGGGACCCATTATGTATAAAGAAAAGTAATCTGTTCATATATGATTGTTTCAGAACATTTTTGGTGGTCTTCTGTTGCATTTTTGTAAATTTAAAGTGAACACTCCTTTTCTTGTAAATATCAGTGGTTTCTACTTTGGCTAATAGGGCATCAATCCCATTTTTGCGCAGACTTAAGAGAACTAATCCCCTCCTGAAGCCTCAGTTCTGATAACCTGCATTTGTTTCCTTTAAGAAAGGAAACCTTAGGGCAGAATATGGAACCCACGGTGTGGGAATTTGAATCCAGGATTCTAGAGCTATGACTGAGACAGCAGTAGTAACCACTGCACCAAATGTGCAACCCCAGAATTAGAACATGAAAGCCTTAATAACTGATCAGGAATGAGATATAATGTGCAAAATATAATTCAATTTACCTTGTAAATAGGCGGTGTGATCAAAGCTGTGACAGAAAGTGAGCTGGAGTCTGGGGCGTAACATAGCAAAACTGATGTATGTGTAGTAAGATAGATACTTTATTAATCCCAATGGGAAATTCACATTCTTCAGCAGCAGCATACTGATACAATAAATAATATTAAATTAAAGAATGATAATAATACAGGTGAAAAAAACAGACAATAACTATGTATAATGTTAAATATTAACGTTTACCCCCCCTGGTGGAATTAAAGAGTCGCATAGTTTGGGGGAGGAACGATCTCCTCAATCTGTCTGTGGAGCAGGACAGTGACAGCAGTCTGTCGCTGAAGCTGCTCTTCTGTCTGGAGATGATACTATTAAGTGGATGCAGTGGATTCTCCATAATTGATAGGAGCCTTCTGAGCGCCCTTCGCTCTGCAACAGATGTTAAACTGTCCAGCTCCATGCCAACAATAGAGCCTGCCTTCCTCACCAGTTTGTCCAGGCGTGAGGCGTCTTTCCTCTTAATGCTGCCTCCCCAGCACACCACTGCGTAGAAGAGGGCGCTCGCCACAACTGTTTGATAGAACATCTGCAGCATCTTATTGCAGATGTTGAAGGAAGCCAGCCTTCTAAGGAAGTATAACCGGCTTTGTCCTTTCTTGCACAGCGCATCAGTATTGGCAGTCCAGTCTAATTTATCATCCAGCTGCACTCCCAGATATTTATAGGTCTGCACCATCTGCACACAGTCACCTCTGATGATCACTGGGTCTATGAGGGGTCTGGGCCTCCTAAAATCCACCACCAGCTCCTTGGTTTTGCTGGTGTTCAGGTGTAGGTGGTTTGAGTCGGACCATTTAACAAAGTCATTGATTAGGTCCCTATACTCCTCCTCCAGCCCATTCCTGATACAGCCCACGATAGCAGTGTCATCAGCGAACTTTTGCACATGGCAGGACTCCAAGTTGTATTGGAAGTCCGATGTATATAGGCTGAACAGGACCGGAGAAAGTACAGTCCCTTGTGGCGCTCCTGTGTTGCTGACCACAATGTCAGACGTGCAGTTCCCAAGACGCACATACTGAGGTCTGTCTTTAAGATAGTCCACGATCCATGCCACTAGGTATGAATCTAATCCCATCTCTGTCAGCTTGTCCCTAAGGAGCAGAGGTTGGATTGTGTTGAAGGCGCTAGAGAAGTCTAGAAACATAATTCTTACAGCACCACTGCCTCTGTCCAAGTGAGAGAGGGATCGGTGTAGCATATAGATGATGGCATCCTCCGCTCCCACCTTCTCCTGATATGCAAACTGCAGAGGGTCAAGGGCGTGTTGAACCTGTGGCCTAAGGTGGTGAAGCAGCAGCCTCTCCATGGTCTTCATCACATGTGATGTCAGAGCAACAGGCCGAAAGTCATTCAGCTCACTAGGACGTGATACCTTTGGGACTGGGGTGATACAAGATGTTTTCCAAAGCCTCGGGACTCTCCCCTGTTCCAGGCTCAGGTTGAAGATGCGCTGTAGAGGACCCCCCAGCTCCGATGCACAGACCTTCAGCAGTCGTGGCGATACTCCATCTGGACCCGCTGCTTTGCTGGCACGAAGTCTCCTCAGCTCTCTGCTCACTTGCGCTGTTGTTATTATGGGTGGGGATGTTTTTCCTATGCTGGTATCAGCAGAAGGATGTGTGGAGGGTGCAGTACTCCGAGGTGAGAGTGAGAGTGGGTTAGGGTGGTCAAACCTGTTAAAAAAGTTGTTCATTTGGTTTGCTCTCTTCACGTCTCTCTCAATGGTGGTACCCCGCTTCGAGCTGCAGCCAGTGATGATCTTCATCCCATCCCACACTTCCTTCATGCTGCTATTCTGCAACTTCTGCTCCAGGTTTCTCCTGTACTGCTCCTTCGCCGCCCTGAGTTGGACTCGGAGTTCCTTCTGCACGCGCTTGAGCTCATGCTGATCACCGTCTTTAAAAGCCCTTTTCTTCTGATTCAAAAGGCCCTTGATGTTACTTGTAAGCCATGGCTTGTTGTTAGTATAGCAGCGTACTGTTCTTACTGGAACTACAATGTCCATACAGAAGTTGATGTAGTCAGTAGTGCAGTCAACAACTTCCTCAATGTTCTCATTATGAGATCCCTGCAGGATATCCCAGTCTGTAGTTCCAAAAAGTTCTCTCAGAGTATTCTCAGCCTCCGGGGTCCACTTCCTGAATGATCGTGTGGTTACAGGTAGGACTCTAACTTTTGGTTTATAGTGAGGCTGAAGCAGAACCAGGTTATGATCTCCTTTCCCAAGCGCAGGCAGCGGGGTGGCGCTGTATGCGTCTTTAACGTTTGCATACAGTAAATCAATAGTCTTATTTCCCCGGGTGTTACAGTCCACATACTGGGAGAATGCAGGTAATGTTTTGTCCAGCGTCACATGGTTAAAGTCTCCAGCGATTAGCACAAGCGCCTCAGGGTGCTGCATTTGTAACTTAGCAACAGCGGAATGGATGAAGTCACTCGCTGACTCCACGTCTGCCCGAGGAGGAATGTATACAATAACAACAATGACATGTCCAAACTCTCTGGGCAAATAGTAGGGACGTAAACTTACGGCCAACAGTTCGATATCCCTGCAGCAAGTGGAGATTTTGACGTTAACATGTCCAGAGTGACACCACCGTGTATTAACATAGAGAGCGAGTCCTCCTCCTTTGTGCTTACCACAGGTACTTGCATCTCTGTCCGCTCTAACTGTGCTAAACCCGGGTAGCTCCACGTTGGCATCTGGGATGGTGTTATTTAGCCATGTTTCGCAGAAACACAACAAACTGCATTCTCTGTAGGTCCTTACATTTTTCACCAGCGCAGCCAGTTCGTCGATCTTATTTGAGATTGAGTTTACATTCCCCAGAATCACAGAAGGCACCGAAGGCTTGAAACGCCACTTTCTCGCAAGCCGCTTCTTTTTTAGCTTAGTGCCGGCTCTGCTGCCACGATACCGCCTTCTTACCTCGTCGGGTAAATATGGAACCACACCGGCACTGGCATTTGTTCTCAGCGCCCGAAGTTGAGTACTTGAATAGGCGAGTCTCGGCGTGTTAAAATCCATGCCCACGTTGTAAAAGTAAGTGTGTCCAGGGAAGGAATCCACATAAAATAAAGTGGTAGGAGTGATCAATAAATAAAAATAGAAAAATAAAAGTAGAAAAGTACACATACATATACAGTCATACACGGAGCTGCTGAAAAGGCTGCCACTCACGGCGGCGCCCTAAGATATCTTATATCTAAGATATAAGTGTGGCCATATAACAAAAATAAGCATATACACAGCATATACATTCCCTGTAGAACATGTTGTAGCAAGATGCTCAATGTTGACTTGTGTACACTGTGCAAAAGGTTTTTTTAAAACGAAATAATGTTGAGTGGTTAAAAATGTGAAGATTTTAATATTAATTTTGTCATTCTATAAAATACTACAGTTACCTGAGGAAAGACTCTTGGCATGCTTATATTTCCTTCAATCCATAGAACTGGTGTTATGGCTGTGAAACTGCCTTGTCAAACTTGACAGATTGTCCCTGTTTATCACATTCTGCTGAAAAAATTATTTGGGGTAATGTATCCAGAAGGTAAATTATACTTTTAGACAGATTTTTTTTTATGTTTTGATTGTCCTTCTAGATCCAATGTTACCATTACCAGGAAACTCTAAATGAGTCATGTGCAAATTAAGTACCTTCAATCTGTTTGAGGCAACTTCATCTATACATGTTCATTTAATTTTGCTTTTTTCCCTCCCTTTTTGTCCATTGTATGGAACATAGCAACATCTGAGTAATCGTGAGATGGACTAGGTGGCCCAGCTGTTTGTGTTGCTGTCTCACAGCTCTAGGTCACTCTGTTTAAATTCCAGTCGTGGTTACTGCCTGCAAGATTTTTGTTGAGTCTTGCCATGTTGGCATGATTTAAAAAAAAAACAAAAAAAACATTGATTTTCTGTTTTTCATCCCATATTCTCAATGTAAGTCTTTAGGATGGGTAATTGTGTGAAAATGCCCTTGTAAGAGGCTGTTACATTGTTCTGGATTGATTCATATGAAAAATAGAATGCACTTCATTTTTAATTCCAACAGATGGTGCATACAACTGACACTATAACCTAATAAAGGAAATGACAGAAAAGGCTGAAGAAGTACTAATCCTATTGGAGCCCATTGACTGCCACCCAGTCAGAAGTGGTTCATGGTTTGACCACAGGAGTCTAAAACTTTGCACCTAGGAAGCCAGCATGTCCTCTCCATAGCTATTAATGGAAATTATTTTTATGATTTTTATTCCTGTTCTCATTTTGCTACATTAATGAGGGAAATTAATCAAAATAGGTAATGGATTTAGGGGAGTATTAATCTCATTCATTATTTTGTTTTATTTTGTATATTTTTTTTTACCTATTTAAATGTTCTGTTATTAAGTTATACTGTCTGATTATATGTTACTTCAGTTGTTTGTCATTTAGTTTCGGATTCTCAACAGAAGTGGTAATGTTTGTGATGCACTCTCTATTGGAATGAAATCTGCAGTGTGTTTTATTACTACATGCATTACAAATACACGTGAAGCTTCCAGATGGACAACACTTGTGTTTTATATTGTATAGATATGTAAATAGTAGTAGTGTGTTGTACTGTGTTAGCCATTAAGGATGTAATAAGAAATCAAGCACAATGACACTTTTTATTGGCTAACTTAACCGATTACAATATGCAAGTTTTTGAGACAACTGAGGCCCCTTCTTCGTCTGTCTGTCCAAAAACCAGATAAAGACATAAATGCAGGCAACAAAGAACTATATATAGACTGTTCCAGCCATTCAATTTAAATAGCCCCAAATCACCAGGAAGTGCAGATTCTTTATTTCCACAGGCACCTTTAACTGTGACTATTCAATTTGCTTTTCCGATATTGAACTTTGTCTCAGACTGGCCCTCAAAATGCATTCAACTGCAAGAAATACTTCAATCTGCTGCCTGAACACTGATAATGCATCTACCTTGAAGACAAGTTGGACTGAAGAGTGTGGCTTGGTTAGAACTTTTCTCATTTAGGATGTCCCGGTTTCAGAATTTAATCAAATTGAATTAATATTTCAAGAAACTACCACTCTGGGCCTAGTTTCACATTTATAAAAGGTCATTGCTTACTATATAATACCAAAACATTCAAGAAACCACATCTAAAACCTGAACACTGTTTTGTGCTATTCGGATCTGCAGGTTTTTATGTTTTTTTTTGTTTGTACTGTATTTTTCCCGCAACCAGATTAGATTGCTCTTCCACAGTTCACTGACCAATAACTAACTACAATTTCTCTTTAGATACATGCTGTGTACATTCAGTTTCCATCTTCATACTTTGAATAAAAATTTTTCCTTTATCTTAAAATGCCGCAGCTCGTTGTCAAATGTGGCTCCTATTATGGGTGGGTTTGTTATTTAATAAGATAAGACTGAAATCTTTTAGTGGATAGTGTATGTATAAAGCTTTATACAAGTACAGTACATGTTCAGACACTAAGAAATTCATTTCTCTAACATGAATTTCTACCTTTTTGTTTTCTCTCATTTTTTTAGAAGCACAAAAACTGGAAATGAACACATTCCTATCGAAGAGTATTACATTTTTTAATTCATTTGATGAGTGACCATATCAGACTTCAAATAACCAAGTAATAGTTTAGTTTAGGCAAAAAATCAAATACAAAAGCAGAAAATAGATAAAGCTTTATTTTTATTCACCAAAGATTGATTGTTTTTTTTTTTTGATGCACTCAAGAGAAGGCTGACTTTATAAATGGGGGTGGGGGGTGAGTGTAAGCAGACATTGCCTTTATCTTCCTTGTGCCACTATATATTACTTAGATTTCAAAATTGTACTCTCCAGGGTTGTGTAGTGTCCCAAGACAACACCGATTCAAATTGCTGGTAAGCTGTGCTATAATAAAATACTTCTGTGCAT
Organism: Erpetoichthys calabaricus; assembly: GCF_900747795.2. Taxonomy (NCBI): domain Eukaryota; kingdom Metazoa; phylum Chordata; class Cladistia; order Polypteriformes; family Polypteridae; genus Erpetoichthys; species Erpetoichthys calabaricus. The sequence goes on along the minus strand of NC_041394.2, from coordinate 154,588,650 downwards.
TTCCAATGCATTCACAATGCCTCTCTGTGTAAGGTGATGTAGAGTTCTTGAAGCTTGCCTCTGCTATTTTACATTACACATGGTGTGCATACTCTGTTTTCATCTGATTAGTATGCCATTTGTTTGAGAAAAGGGAACTGATTGAAGACTAAATGACTTCAGAAACAGAGGTGAAAGGAAAAATATGGGAGTGGTTTTACTATTGCTTTATTAAACCACATCTCCCATTCTAACAGTATATAGTACTTGAACTGAATTGTAACTGCATGCTGGGAATTTTAACAATAAACTAAATTTTCCTTATTCTGCAGCTTTATAGGTGTATGTGCATGTTTCTTAAGTATACTTTCATGTATTAGTCTGTTTGCTGATAATTGCTTTAAACCTTTTTTATACTTTGTCCATCTGAGATGGACCGGGTCCGCTCCATGCTCCCACTCTTCTTTAGGATCCTCTTGAACCCAACACCATCAATAGTCATGACCAGATGGGCTTGGCAGATGAGGACAAATACACACAAAGCAAGGGGAAGGTGTAAAGATGCTCAGTGCTTTTATTAAAAACAATTCAAAAATCAAAGTGTCTAAATCAGTGCAGTGCAATGTTCAATAAATAAATAATCCATAAAATAAGTGATGGTGGAGTTTAACACCAATTCAATCAATAAAGCTTTTAAAATGAGGTTTAAAAACAGTACAGGAATCTGTCCTTAGAAACATGAGCCCTGGTGCACTCCTTTTATGGCTGTCTCTGCAGCTTCTCCGATCCCAGACAGCAGCCGAAGAGACCGCTATCTGACTGGCACTTACCATCCTTCTATGGGTCTTGGTCCCTGCCACACCATGGCTATAACAAGGTGCCCACTCTGGACCTAAGGCCCAGGTCCCCAAAGGCCATGGTGCTCACAATGGGACTCTCCATATGAGCCTCGTCGACTCCCGCTGCCTTCCCGGACTGTGGCAAGCCACTTGTACCACCTGGTCACTCCTGCTCCCAAGTCACTCAGCTGGAACAATCCTTCACGACAGCCCCCTGTGCGTTGGCCACCTGCTTCCTGGGGGACTCTCCTCACAGCTGCCTGCCTCCTGGTTCGCTCTCTCATCCTCTTGATCACAACTGCACCCGCTCTCTATCCCATCTTCCTGCCTGCTTCTCTTTCCTTCTTTTAACCTGTGCTCTGATGTCTGTTTTTCCTTGTTTTCCTATCTCTTGTTTATTTTCCTGACTCACACGAGCATGTCTGTTACTGTAATAACTGGTTTCACTAAGGCAACACCTTTTTTCATCATAAGTATGAGTGTAAAAAGAGCCATTTGGATCTCCTTGGTCCTGGGGTGTAAGTACACGGCAGCAGTCTGAGTCACAGTGCAGCTGCATAATCCATTGGAACATACTTCTCTTGACCTCACTGTACTCGAGTCCATGCCACTATTATCTCAAAGTAGGCCATTGCTTGTGATCTCGGTGTGCGAGAGACATCAATATCTTTCACAGCTCCTGCTGGACTAAATTGCAATGATCTCCTCATTATGTATTCAGACTTGCAGCAGGTGAATTGCTCCATCAGTCTTGCTTGCCTTTTTGGACACATTGGTTGTATCCAAAAGGAGCATTTATGCATCTTCTCTGGGGCTAAATAGTTTAGAATAAACAATGCTTATTTTACCAGTGTGGTAACATGTGATGCTTGCTGTCCTGGTTTATTAGTTTTTCACACCAATAATGTTTTTACACTTGGACAGTGCTTATGTGACCAAAATACAGAAGGTGCTACTTACAGCTGTGTCTGCAGACCATAAAAAGTGCTTTCTAGTTTGAAGGTGCTGTAGAGCTTTTGATGCAAAAAACCCCAGTAGGCTCACCTTGTCACAATGCTGTTTGATCCCAATTTTTCTACTTCTGTTTGAGCTTTGCAACATTTGTATAGCACATTTTCATATGCAGAATTTAGCTCAAACCGCTTTACAAGTTGTCAAAAAATTAGTTACAAAAAAAGTGAAATTAGGCATGAGTAATAATAAATCAATATAAGCTTACATAAAATTGATGTCATATCTTAAGTCTCTAAAGATGAGTACAATGATAAGGTCAGATGGCTGGGAGGACAGAAACAAACTTCCAGTTAAGCTGGAGCTTCTTAATTTGTGCTTGTCAAGGGACATGTGTTCTGGACACTGAGGGGAACCCTATAAAGACCAAAGTCACAAAGGTTCTTGAAATCTAATAATACCAACTACCTGCTATGGACAGTGAGGGGCGTTATCTGTTCACCTTGCCTAGGGCTATAAATGGACTTCAATTGGCACTGCCCACAGAGTTATGATAGTGTATAATAATAATAGTAGTTTGTGACTATAATACCATTGATCCCATAATAACCACAGTGATTGTTAATGGCCTTGCACCATTTGCCGGAATGGAGGTAAATAATGTTATAGTGCATGATGGGTGAGGTCTTTTAAGAATACTAATTGCTTTTCTAAAGTAGAATGAGTTATATTTGCCCTGGACCTATTACAGCCTTGTGCCAATAATCTTGTTTGACTTCACCACTTTCTGTAGTGCTTTGCAATTTGCAGCTGAGCAGGAGCCATATAAGGCTATTATGCAGTTTGTGAGGTCTGAATCCAGTGTTCACCTATAGAAGATAGTTAGCATAGGTGAAGACATGAAGAATATTTTCTCTGCTTAGTCTAAAAATTAAATTGCTAATGACTTTTAAAAGCAAGATTAAATATGAAGAAACATGTTAGCAAAAAATATTTAAGAATTGTATTTTCTTTAAGCCTCAGGGTTGGTATAAAGTTTGTTTCCCCTTGCCATTGCTTTTGCTTATAGTTTTATCCCATTAATTCTGTCACATTATCCTTTTGGCTTTATGCTTGACACCTTTTTACATTTTATTTACTCTTTCCTGCACTTGCATCTGTCTTTGACCATATGTAAGTATTTTGTATTTTTTTTCTTGCTATTTTTAATTGGAGTATAATTGTAATAGGAAACTCGCTGTAGAAAAAATTTTAGTTAGCAGCTTCACTGATGTAGTTTTCAATGGGGATATCCCTGCAGTGGTTGACAGAGGGCACCCTCTTGCCACATTAGACTCTGTTGGAGAGAAAAGTGACTATTGCAACCTGCAGGTAAAGTTTTTGTGGGTTACCATAAATCACTTAAGTTTCAATTCTAGGATTACCTGTATGTGATGTATTAATTGCACTAAAACCTTGCTCACCTTAATGAATGACAGACACTAATGGCACTGAATTATAGTGTTAAAATGTTGATTAATTCTTAAAGGCTATCAAATAACCTCCTCTGTAGTTTGTAGTCTAGCATTTGAAATTGAAAGCTTTTGGTAAGCAGTGGTATTTTTAGTAATTGCCTAACGTATATGCTAGACTTGTGTTGTAATAGCAATCCTACTTTTTTCTTGAGGTTAATTACTTCCTGTCAATGAATCGTGTGTGTGTTCATTTACATACAGATCTGTACAAATTTCTATTTTACCTGGGAACAAAGTAGATTTGTAATGTGTTTTCTACAATTTTAGATCACAAGATTTTATTGTGAAGCTTTAGCAAAAACCTAATTGCTCATTTCTGGTGGAGATGTTCCATTTCAGATAATTGGAAACAGGGTTTCCATCTGCCATTCTCACACTAAACAAGTCATTTATTCTGCCTGTATGCAGTGGTCAAATGATAACATCATCTTTAAGCACTAGTTGACTCTTCATGTAAACTGCCTTGGAAAACTAACGTTCTCGGTTATTTCAAAAGTTAATGAATTACGTTAATACCAAATATAATTTCTCCATTATGCTGTGTTTAAAGCAAGTAAGACTGCATGTGGTCTGTAATACGCCGGCCATTTGTAGACTCTGCTATGCAAAGGGAAACATTAAGATCAAATGAGATTTAGCACCTCATTTTCTGTATATTTCTTATTTTCCCTACTAAATAGTTCAGTATTAACTTGGATGGTACAGCTTAGCCATTTTGTTAGTTCTGCTGTGACAAGAATGAGGTGAAAACTTCCTTTTTCTGGTCCGAAAGAAAATCTGTGTAATGCACCTTAGAGTAGCAGAAGCTGCCACGTGGACTTGCATGTCTTTTTTAAGTGCCTAGAGGCATATTTAAGACTACCAGAAAAAGCCAGCTCACAAGTTGCTAGAAGTGTGAAGCAGCTTTCCCTGAATTAGGAAAAAAGGTACGAGTGAGTGAGTAAGGGTTGGTGTCCAGTGCTGCTGGGATAGATTGTGGCCACCACAACCACAGCAGTCAATTAAGTGGGTCCAGAAAATGAATGGGTGGATATAAATACACTTAAGCCACAGCCTATTGCATTAATTAATTATATAATTGTCCTGCCACATCCCCAATTTTTGTTGTTATATAAAGCCTATTACAGCATCAAAAACACAAAGCATGAAACTAAACCTGAATGGGAAACTAGCCAATGGCAGGTCACTATCTCCATGCCAATTTACAGTCAAGAACTGACTTGACAGCAAGTGTTTATACTGTGAGAGGGGAAACTCAAATGAACAAGGGAGAGAATATGCTGCACGCACAAGGCAGCCCAGCCCCAGTATCAATAGTGTGGGTGAAACCATGACTGTCCAGCATGTCTTCCTGAGCTACTGCACCACATAATGTTTGAATGTAGCAGTTTAGAAAAACTATAATTTGTTTCTCCTTTACAAAACATAAGGATGCCTTGTGTATTAGGTCATAAACGTCTTTTAAAGTTTAAATGTAGTGTATTCATGGCTTTTGAGTATGCTGGAATTATATTGCAAATTCAAGCCCATCTAATAAAATCAAGTTGGGGAGCATGCACTGGTACAGTGTGTTGCCACACCCACTACATGATGAAACAACTCGAGATCCCGGTTGGCAACCCTCCAGGCAGACACGCGGTCCAGTCCCACCCTCTGGAAATGACCCTCTATCTGCCGCAGCCAGGTGTTACGTGGGCGACCCCTTGGTCTGGTCCAGCCACTCGGGTCCCCAACGATGAGGATCTTACGAGCCGGATTACCCTTGGGGAAACGCACCACATGGCCATAGTGCCGTAACTGATGCTCCTGCACAATGCAGGTAATGTGCCTCATTTGGAACTCCATGAGCAACTGCTCATATGAAATCATACGACTTTAATTAAAGTTAATCCATTGGCTCAAGAGGTTGAAACACGGACCAGCAGCTGGGTTGGAGTAAAGGAGCCCATGCAAAAAATGTCATCATGAGCCAGCTCAGATATGAGGAGTGGCCAATGGTGGAGGCCATTTTGCAGATAGTGCACCTCAATCAGGATGAAATTTAAAAATTGAATAAATATTGCATAGGAGTCTCCTCTGTTTGGTTTGATTTTTGATTAGGAGAACAAGTCAAAAGTTCACATTATTTTTATCTTTTTTTTTTCCTTGGGGTGCTTTGGTTTTTCTCCCACATCCCAAATAGAAGTACGTTAGTTTTGTTGCTAATTCACAGTGGCTTTGGTGTGAATGGCTATGCTCTGCGATGGATTGGTTGCTCATTGATGGCTTAATACAACCCTAAATTATCCATTAAATGGGTTAAGAGAAGGAAGAATGCTTTCCATCTATTTAGTTTGAGAACCATTATAATTGTAAAGTATTTTTAGTTGAGACATTATAGTAAAAACGAAATATTTAAAAAGGTGGGTGGCTTATAAAATATTTTTCTGTGTTTTGAGGTTTTCAGTAGACATTTTTGTTTTGCAATGTTGATGCCTAAATCTGTGATGATAATGATGTAATTTTACAGCATTAATATACTTTCTTAATGAAAGGGGTAATTTCCCTTGCCTGTGGTGTCCAGAGCAACTAGCACGGTTGGGGTGGGATAAATTTCAGGGCTAAACGTTTGAACTTGCCATGGTGTCACCTTTAATTTCTGGATTTTCCAGCATGCATTAGAACTTTTTATCAAATTTTGCAAATGTATTTTAAAGAAAAGTATTTTAAAAAGAAAACATTTCAATGGAAATGTATTTGTTTAGGGTGGCATGGTGGCGCAGTGGGTAGCACTGCTGCCTCGCAGTTGGGAGACCTGGGGACCTGGGTTCGCTTCCCAGGTCCTCTCTGCGTGGAGTTTGCATGTTCTCCCCGTGTCTGCGTGGGTTTCCTCCGGGCGCTCCGGTTTCCTCCCACAGTCCAAAGACATGCAGGTTAGGTGGATTGGCGATTCTAAATTGGCCCTAGTGTGTGCTTGGTGTGTGGGTGTGTTTGTGTGTGTCCTGCGGTGGGTTGGCACCCTGCCCAGGATTGGTTCCTGCCTTGTGCCCTGTGTTGGCTGGGATTGGCTCCAGCAGACCCCCGTGACCCTGTGTTCGGATTCAGTGGGTTGGAAAATGGATGGATGGATGTATTTGTTTATTTTTCATTAATTATATTGAAACATCCCAAGCCTGTGGGAATTCAAGAAGTTGTGTTTTGAAATGGTGAAGTTGTCAGAACTTTATTTTTTTTCCAGATATTACGAAAGGAAACAAGCTATCGACTTTGCGTTTAGACACAAACTCTTTTGCAAGCCATCCAGCTTGTCCACACTGAGGTTATAGGAGTGTAAGCAGTTGGTTTAGGTTATTGTGGGGGACAGGCAAGTACATTGAACATGTATTACCCTGGTTTGCCATTCAGTGTCAATGGGCTGTAATCTGAGGCACCATAAAATCATCCTGTGAAAGATGAGGCACCACACTTTATATACATATATTTTGTGTATAGTACATACATCTCTAAAACATACGTGCAAGTCTGCCACAGCTTCTTGCAGCATATAAAGGAAGATAACCTGTTTAATCTAACTGTTCAAAACATATGATTTGATGTTAGTGTTTTTTTTCTTTTCAAAATACTGGTTTGATAGAGCATGAGTGAATGCCAAAATTGTAAAAACTACTTGCGCTTGGATAAAAGATTACAAAAAGTGATATAAGTCAAAGCATTGGATGTCAAACCTAAGTATTTTTCATAAAATGTTACTTAGTCTTATTTCCTAGCAGTTTGGTATTAAATTATTTTGTTCCTTTTAATTTTCTTAATGACAGTCTTCCCTCTGTTAATCAAAGCTCAGACAAATTTTACATAAGGTAGATATGTGTGTGCGTGTGTGCGTGTGTGTGTGTGTGTGTGTGTGTGTGTGTGTGTGTGTAATTTGTGACGAGCGGCCATGTTCATTACCTGCCCAGGAAAAGGAATGGAAGGACCAGGGGGGAGTGAGAGAGAGCAAATCGGTGAGGCAGTACCTCCCCTGGGATGCTAGAGGGCAGTCCGCCTGGGCGACTGTGGCACCACGGATTCCTGCAGGGCACTCTATGAGTTGGAGTTTAGTACAGTCCTGTTGGGTTCCGTGGGGTCTTCCAGGGGGAGCTGCAGAACCCTATACTGGATTTCCATTGCACCTGGGGGTGATTCCAGGTAATGCTGATGAGCCACATGTAACACTCCCAGGATCAGCTTAAAAGGAGCTGCCTCACTCCATTCAGGGAGCCAGAGTTGGGTGGAAGAGGACAAAGCTTGCTGGAGGAGGTGTGAAGGTGGGAAGTGAGAAAGTGGAAAGTGAGAAAGAAGAAGGAAAGAAGACTTATGTCCAAATCTTATTGAAGAATTTCATCAAGAAGGGTTATCAACAGTAAAAATTTAGTACACGGGCAATCCTAGCACCGAGAAACAAAGTCAAATGAATTAATGCCAAAAATGAGCGTGTTGATTAAATGCTTATCAACAGACTATGCTGAAACAGTTGGTGGTGATCGTGCGGAAGATGAAAACATCGACTTACAATATCCCAATGAATATCTGCAACCGTTAACACCGTCTGATCTTCCTCCGCACAAAGTACTGTAGAAAGAAGGATGTATCCAAGAAAGGTAATGTAGTACATCTTCAGGGGAAAACATTAGACAACAAAGGAGATCTTGATGTGCCATTCATATTAAAACGTTAACAGTTTCCCATTAGAATAGCTTTTGCAAAGACAATTTACAATTCTCAGAGCCAAACATGTGAAAAAGTTGTTTTATTTAATAGAGAGAGAGAAATGAAATTCAATCACAGGCAGTTATACATTGCGTTGTCACGATGAAAGTCCAAACACAGAATCACAATTCAATGTGATATCGACGAAAATGTTATTTAAAAAAATTGCTTTTGCTGAAGTTTTACAGTTAATTTCAAAGCCAAACAGAACAAAATCATATTACGCAATGAAAAACTCTAACGCAACATGAAACACAATTTACTTTCAAATTATTACGCTTTACTATTTTTAATATAGTTAATTACTCACTGTAATGTAAAATAGTTAGTAAATTGTACATCCGGATTCCCATATGCAAGCTGCAGAACCGCAAGAGAGTAGCGCAGGCACGGGGGTTGGCAAGTGAAGTGAGTGACATGTGAGTCCCTGCCTTGCACCCCAAAGCAGTACTTTAGCAAAACCAGCTTTATTCAGCTTGAAACAGGAACAGCACAGTTAATATAGCGGGATCTACCACTCTCCTATATGCAGACACAGAAATCATGCTGGTTAGTGGCCAAGTAATATTGTTCCCTGCATTTATAATGTTCCTTGCATCACCCATTGACAACAGGTGCTTATAGCGTGACTGTGGTCGGCTTGGATTTGCTTTTGCGGCTGCTGTGCTGGGAGCCTACGATTCCCCCGGCGATGGTTAAACTATCTTCCACAGATGCGGCAATTGTGCTTTGGGACACACTTCGGCGTGTCGTCCCTTTGGGGGGGAGTCCCAAAAGAGTTTAGAAACCTCATAATATATATATATCTTGTATATAATTCGCCAGTCTCACTCACTCACTCACTCACTCACTCACGTCCGTCCGAAGCCGAATGCGCAGTCGCCTTCTGCGCACGTCCGAAGCTGAATGCGCAGTCGCCTTCTGCGCAGCTGCCCAAAAAACCTTACGAGACCGACATCGCGGCTGGTGGCGGATTTACGGCCGCGAAAATTCAAAGAGAAAGGCGACTTTGACCAACATCGCGGCAGGCGGTGGATTTACGGCCGCAAAAATTCAAAGAGAAAGGCGACTTCGATTAAAGCTCTAGAGGCCTGAAAGGCGATTTCGACTACAGCTCCAAGCCTAATTACGCATTCATTCAATAAACCTATATTAGGTTTGTGGTGCTTATAATTATTACTATTCCACTCGTGCCCGTTTCATCTTACGTTGTCGAAATGGGCTCTTTGTCTAGTATATATATATATATATATATATATATATATATATATATATATATAGATCTATAGAGACAGATATAAAACTGCTATAATTCTTTGTATGCAAAGAGTTTAACAAGTTGCTGGAAACATTCCTCAGGGGTTTTAGTCCATATTGACATGGTAGCATCTTGCAGTTGCTGCAGATTTGTTGGCTGCACATCCATGATGCTAATATCCCATTCCACCACATCTCAGTGGTTCTCTACTGGATTGAGATCTGGTGACGGTGGAGGTCATTTGAGCACAATGAACTCACTGTCCTGTTCAAGAAACCAGTTTGATATGATTTCAGCTTTGTGACATGTTGCATTATCCTGCTGATAGTAGCCATCAGAAGTTGGGTACACTAGTCCTAAAGGGATGGACATAGTCAACAACAATACTCTGGTAGGCTGTGGCATTTGAGCAATGATCAGTTGGTACTAAGGAGCCCAAAGTGTGCCAAGAGAATATACCTTACACCAATTCTTTAATGACTGATTTACTTACATGCTCATCAGAGTGTCATAGATGAGGATGCTATGATTTTTTGCAGGGCTTACCCAGAATCTGTATGGCTTTGTTCACACAACTGCAAAATTCACATGAACTATACTATGTTTTAATTCTGGACATTATTGGGATTGCACTCATAATCTTGATCAGAGAAGTTACCAGTAAATTCTTTTACCAACTGTTGTGTTTTCAGCGAGGGTTCTCCCCCTGACTCTGATTCAATTATCTGTTTTTTGTGTTAATTGTTTTAGATTACATTGTTGTTTATTTAATTTAATTATGTTAAAGCATTTTCTTTTATGTTCCTTGTGTTTTGGGGGTGGTCCCTCAAAGGGGGTAGGGGGGCACCTGCCTACCACCACCAAAAGGGGCTGCCCTCAGCCCTATAATGGTTGAGGGAAACCCACAGACCCTAAAGGTTAATTAAATGCATTCATGGTGTGGTGAGTTTCTCTATTATTTCATCAGTGATTTTGTGATCTTTTTATTTTTGCTTTTGACCATTTTTTGGGTTTCATATTGGGATTGCCTATTTTGAAGGCATTGCCTTCTGTGCTATTGACTACAGGCCCACTCCAGCTGACAGCGTGACAACTCCACAAGCAATTTAGCAAGAAAATAAATCACCTTACAAAATGTTTGTGTGAATGACTATTTATTAATTCAGAATAATGGAACAAGCCTGATATACAACATATCGGGAATGCTTATTGTTCACATCTAAATATTAAAGTGCATTGGTAAGAGTCTAAGCAGATGTGATTTATTTAGGTATTTATTCCTACAATGTAAAGCACATTGTTCATTAACTTGCCACAGGAACTATCCGGAAAATTAAAAAGACCTGGTACAGAATGTTTATGCATGTAAACCCATATGCCAGAAATCAATGTTCCCACTGTTGGTGGAAACATTTTCCTTGTAGTAACATGGATGGATGAAAAAAGCTGGTCTCAGATTGACATCTACCAGAGAATTTCTTTTGATGATAAGCAACAAATTACTGACCCTTTGTTAGGAAACGGCCGTCTTTAAATTTGATGAAGGGTAACATTTTTTTTCCCCAATATTTGCTTTCATTTTTAACAAAAATAGAAAGAAGTATTTTTATTTTGAAAGCATGTACCATTATCTAAATTGTAAACTGTCTAAATTGCCCATACTACTTAAACTTTTCTATTGAGAGCAGTGAAAAAATGAGTGAAAGGCAAAAAGGGTATCCCACTTTTAACTGATGATTAAAAAAACCCTATACTGTCAGCCTAGAAAGTACTAAGCCTTACATATATAGAAGAAAATTTGTGCTTAACATCCATGTGGGATTCCACATATTGTTTTCCCCACCTACGTTTGACAGCAGCAATTTTTGTCATTAAAGAGCAGACACTTTAGTTAATGGGATTTTTGCAAAAAAAAATATACAGTATTCTGAAATGAATAATGTATGTCTGAGCTTCAGCAACAATTTTTTTTTTGGGTGGTCTTACCTATTCGGTTAGTCTGGCAATTAATTTTTGCCTTTGTAAATATAATTTTCTGCGAAGTTTCTTTGCATTTTGAGGACGTTTGTGAAAATGACAAAAATGGAAACAAAATAACATATGCAAGGGAAAGCTTACTTATTTAAATGCATATTATATATGGGAATCTCAATCTCACTGATTCTTACTACTCCTACTATAGTATTTGCTTTGTAATATTAATACACTTTACTATTTGTATAACATGTTCAGTGCACTAACAAAAACAAATCAAGATTTGCAACTAGAGTTGAGATAAATTGAATCTTCATCACTGGTTTAAATGGTACGTTTGGTATTTTTCAAGTCAGTTATTTCTCCATAGTCTTGGTATATATTAATTTGCAAATTAAATGAATTATAAATTATAATTATAAATCAGATAAAAATATCTAGAACACTCTTTCATTTTACAATGGAGCTCATGGGTATTGAGCTCACATTTTGAGAAATAAAAAGCCTTAAAACCTACTAAATATGTTGACTCTGAAGTAGCAAGTTTCAATTTAAGAAAACATGCCCTCCACATTTTTTGAGACATCATTGTGAAAACAAAAATAAACTAGAAAAAGTACATTTTATCACAGATTCTTGGTGGTACTTGAGATAAGGATACATTTCTTGCTTGCTTATCTGCTTGCAGCAACAGCCGCCCCTCTCACCAAGGTACTGTATATTCTGCCTATCCTACTTTTGCTTATGCAGTTCTGTTTCTTCAGCCTGTGTTAAAACATTTGTACTAAACCTCAGCCTGATTTAAACTTAGGTGAATCTGCTTTGCTAATTTAGCCCTTGTGTGTGTGTGTGTGTGTGTGTGTGTGTGTGTATTCACCTTCCAGTGGACTGCCACCCTACCCAGGGATTGTTCCTGTTTTGCACCCAATGCTTAATGTGAAGTTAGGCTCTAACTGCCCCACAATCCTACACTGGATAAGCAAGTTAGGAAGATGTGTATAACTTATTTTCAGTTCTTATCAGTTCATTGCATACTACGTCCATGCTCATTATTCTGTCTCACTGAACCACATGTGTGCATTATTTCCGGGGCAATTATCACTGTCTAGTTGTCTATAGAATGGAGAGGCCAATATGGCATCAACAATCAGTAATTTTGATAGCGGTGCAAGGCAATGACTTTCAGGGGTGAATCCATGCCCTTGGCCTTGAAGGTTGCTTTGGAGGAAAACAAGCAGTGAAGTGAAGCATGCAGCCAGACTTCTGATACAAGTTTAGAAAGTGCCATAGACCATTGTTACAACAGGTGCACCTACCAACTAAATCTAGCACAAAGTAAGCTATGAAAGTTTTAATCAAAATTACTGTGCTTAATCATAATAAATTCTATGATACAGAGATAAAATTGTCATTAAAGAGACATGCAGATTTAGACAACACCACTTCAAAAAGGACAGGCATAAATTAATGGAATCAGAGTTGGTGTTCATCATGATAAAACAGCATCTTTTTGGAAATCTGATTTCATGTAGCTTAGGTTACCAAGGCATTTTTGCCAGCTTAAATTCTTTTGTATTTATAATATATGTATACTATTTTACAGTATTGCACAACACTTTATGTTGTATGTAACATTACCAAGCACACACAAATTACATTTTAGATGGTTTGGGAAATGCATAGTATGGTTCTCATTTATAATAAATATTTGAAACTTTATAGCATCCTTATACATCAATCACATTTTTCTTGTCACTTGCACAAAGATTTCAACAATGTTTGATTGAGTTGGCAGCAAACACAATGGTCTTGGACATATATTGCATTAGGAAACAGGGACTACACTACTCTTCTGCTCTTGGTTCTTAGACATTTAATAGCCCCCCAGGGTATTTAAGTTATACCATGTGCTGTGTGATGTAAAGTTCATAAACAGCATTCCATTTGCAGGGAAATTTGCAATTTATTGTTACTTTTGTATGAAACTTTAATATGGCACTCTACAGTTCAACAGTGTTACATCTGTTTGCCCAGACAATCTATATATTTTTATTTTGTGTATTCCTTTTTCATCTCAATTCAAAAGGTTTGCATACGGCCAAAAAATACCTTGGACTGTATTTTCCCTAGTACCGATGGAGCACGCTGAGTTGCAGTGTTCCATGTGTGACAGAGTTGTTAGGCCATAGAGCATTATCATTTCAGCAAAAGCCTTACCAGGATGATGGGTTTGGTAACCTTTACAATACACACACACACACACACACACACTGGTCTGACTACAGGTTTGATTCTCTGCTGACTAGAAGAAGACGAGAGTACAAAAAGGAATTTGAGATTCCGGGACTTAAAGCAGAAATCACAGATAAACAATGCTAAGAAAAGAACAGTGTAAGAATTAGTGTATAATAAAGATTTCTTTTTTTCCTTTTAAACCTTATTGATTATCAATAGAAATGAGAGGCTAGCAAAGGTTTCCATCTAGTGGGTTTTTTAAAAAAAATGATTGTGAAAATATTCAGAAAGGAAATGGGTCATTTTAAAATAAAATCCTATAACAAAAACAACTATCTACTGGAATAAATTTCATTGCAGGACACAATCGCCAGATCCAGGATTGTTTACTGTCTTGTACTAATTGCGACTGTCATAGGCACAGGCTTCCAGTGACCCTGAATTAAGAAACCATGTGAAAGGAGTGGATGGACGGATGGAGGTGCCTTCATGCCACATTAAACACTGTTATTTTAGCCATAACCCTTTCAGTTTTGCTGTACATAAAGGAGTATGTGCTTGAATATTTAAAAATATATGTTAAATACAAAGTCATATAATAGTTTTCATTTGTAGTAGTTAATTGTAATCAAGTATGCCAACAATTTAAACAAAGTCTGGTTGCTTTGTAAATCATTCTGAAAGTTAACAGGCCAAATGCCTCAGGGACAGACCAATTATTGCTTTTGTTCTTTTATTAAGTTTTTGTAACTATTTTTAATTTAAGGTGTCAGATTTGGCATCATGTCCTGAAAGCTGTCACGTATGAAAAAGGTGGGCCTCAATACAATAAACCTTGGTTTCTCCATTTTTCCCTGAGGACTATGGCTCTCACAATGTTTTCTCAATATTCTGAATATGAGTTTTGGTCTTCATCTCCTTCATGGTAACCTCCATCCATCCATTATCCAACACGCTATATCCTAAATACAGGGTCGCGGGGGTCTGCTGGAGCCAATCCCAGCCAACACAGGGCGCAAGGCAGGAAACGAACCCCGGGCAGGGTGCCAGCCCACCGCAAGGCACGCGCACACACACACACACACACACACACACCCCCACCCATGCACCAAGCACACACTAGGGACAATTTAGGATCGCCAATGCACCTAACCTGCATGTCTTTGGACTGTGGGAGGAAACCCATGCAGACACGGGGAGAACATGCAAACTCCATGCAGGGAGGACCCGGGAAGAAAATCCGGGTTTCCTAACTGCGAGGCAGCAGCGCTCATGGTAACCTCAAAACTTTCAATTTTCTTAATAATTGTAATGTGAATGGCATGGTGGCTGAGAGGTTAGGGTAGCTGTCCTAAAATTTCTTTCCATGTTACTTAATATGTTCATCTCACATTTTCTTACCCTGTCTCCATGTGTTTCCTTCAGGTACTCCCTGTTTTTTCCCCCCATCTCAAAGATTTACCATATGTATTGAGTTATTTGCCAATTTTTTAAATTATGCTGCCATAATGTGTTGTCTTCTACCCTGAACTGAACAAACATGTTGCTAAATGGATATGCAGGTGGATGATCGTAAACAGGAAACAAAGCATTGTGGGAAAGACTTTTAGAATTGAAGACCAACATCACTCTCTCATTTGTTGGTGAAGAATTGTCTCCTCTGTTAAAAAAAAATCTCTCGCCTGATGTTTAAGTTTATGGATTTTGCTGTTTATTCTGGAAGTAAAATATTTAACAATATTTTAGCCGAAAGCATGTGTTTTGCACGTTTTGAGCATACAGCTGGATAACTGTCATGTGAAATTTTTTTCTTTTTTCCATTGATGTTTTTCACATCATTTGCCTTTATCTAGCGTTAGTCATTATTGATTCCCATTCTATCGGAAACTGTTATATCCTTTCTCCACAACAACACAACCTTAATTTTTTCCTTACCCTATGAAGTTTGTATGGTTGGCTAATTAACATAAATTGCATAGGTTTTGTATGGGATATTCCTTTAATTGTTGCACTTTGTGATTTGCTACCTTTCAGTCCAGGATTGATTTGATATGTTCTGATGATAACAGGATAATCAAAAAGGGTAAGCAGGACTCCAGATGGCACCAGCCAGACCAGGACTTTATTAAATCTGGCACCAAAAAAGTCCTCTCCTCAGGCAGCCTGGCCCCATACTGAAAAGGCAGGCTTCAAGGCCAGCACAGGCTCAAAATGGGGCTCAGGCATTTAAAAGTTCAAAACTGTTTCACAATCTTGAATTACGCAAAAGTGCTCTTTTAAGGGCATTACCGCTTACTATAAACCAGTGCTCCGCAACCGGTGTGCCACGGCACACTGGTGTGCCTTGAGCCGATACAGGTGTGACGCGGTCAAATAAGACAATTTTCTAACTTAGTAATATTTCAAAGGTCCTCCTTAGAAACACAATAACGAGAATACGTGCAATGAAATATTCGCGTAAATAGCCTTTTAAAGGTTTCATAATTTTATGTGTCATATGTCTGAAATAATAAATCCCATCGCCTGTCGCCTACGACGTAGGCCCTACGTTGTCGCCAGACAACTGCGTAGTATGCTTTGATAGGCAGAGCGCTCCGTGCCCTCACCTAGATTCAATTCAAGCCGACGTATTAGTCGTGCTACGTCGCATTCACTTGTCTTGCGACACTAGTTATCATTCATTACTATTAGTTGTGTTGCTGAATTGTGTATGGTTAACGTTCTTCGTGTGATTCATATTTAGTTTTATACCCCTTTAAATATGGATACATTTTTACGTGGAGAAGATTCGTCTTCACGTACAGATGATGAAGAACCCAGCACAAGTGTTGCAAAAAAAACCAAAGAAGATTGTGAAAAGGAAGTACTGTACAACGAAGACTACATTCGATATGGATTCTCGTGGTGTGGTGACGAAACGGCTCCAAAGCCACAATGCATCATTTGCGGCGATCAGCAATTAAACGAGGCAATAGCACCCAGTAAACTAAATCGCCATCTAAATTCAAACCATCCCAGTTACGCCAAAAAAGACAAATAACTCTTGCATTAATTAAAAATGATAAGCAGTCATGCTTAAAAGATCTTGACCAAGAACTTCGGGTTGCACTGTCAAATATTGAGCCGAATATAAAACTTTTGTGTTCATTGAAACAAGCGCAGGTATCACATTAATCAGTCATTATGTTATAATTACTTTTATACAATCTTAATAATTAATATAGTTTTTATGTATGTATACTTATAATAAAAAATGAAAATTTATTGTAAAATTAGTGTATTAAATTAATATCTATATATCAGTGGTGTAGCTGGAGTTCATGTTGTCTGGGGCGGTGAAAAATTTGACGCCCCAAAACTGAAAGAAATTTTTTTTTTGCGCCTCCTCAAGGAACAAAAAAAAAAAGGAAACTACCGTAGTTTGGACGCCCCTAAATAGCTGGCGCTCGGAGCGGACCGCCCCCCCTACCAACCCCACAGCTACGCCACTGCTATATATTTTGGCTTTCTAGGATTTCTAGGAAGAACTTTGGTGTGTCGTAGGTGAGAAAAGGTTGCGGAGCACTGCTATAAACATCGGGCTTGAAATAACAAAAAATAAATCAAAGGTCCATAATTTTGGAGAATTTATTTAAATAATTTAGAAGGATGGAAAAACGAGCAATGCAGGAAAAAAGGCAAAAAAGAATTTGCCTAAAAGGCATCCAATGAAAACAAGTCCAAATCTGTTAACCAGTAAACAGTATCCAAAAACAAGAAGCAAAAGATCCATAAGAATAATATAAAACAATAGTCGCAATGAAATACACTCATCCAAATGAATGAACTTCTGAAGAAACTGTCTCCTTAACCTCAACAGAAAGGATAAGTGTGGTCCCTCAGAATTGAAATCTAGGTGGCCTTGCCTCCTGGGGTTCCACCCACAGTACACAAGAGTAATGAGACCTTAAAGCACAAACAATATTTAATTTTTAACAAAAATTTCATTAGAACAAAACATCCATCCATCCATCCATTTTCCAACCCACTGAATCCGAACACAGGGTCACGGGGCTCTGCTGGAGCCAATCCCAGCCAACACAGGGCACAAGGCAGGAACCAATCCCGGGCAGGGTGCCAACCCACTGCAGGACACACACAAACGCACCCACACACCAAGCACACACTAGAGCCAATTTAGAATCGCCAGTCCACCTAACCTGCATGTCTTTGGACTGGGAGGAAACCTAGGCAGACACGGGGAGAACATGCAAACTCCACGCAGGGAGTACCCGGGAAGCGAACCCGGGTCTCCTTACTGCGAGGCAGCAGCACTACCCACTGCGCCACCGTGCCGCCCTAGAACAAAACATGGGGAAAAAAAATCATAAACAGCAAAAATGATAGTAAAAGGAAAATAAACATAAGCCAGGGACAAATCCTGGCTCCTCTTGCTCCCAGTTATACTCTAGAGAAAGATGGATGGATCTTCAATTTATATATGCTGTTTGTTACATAGCTACGTACTGTTTATTATTAGTTTATTCTTTTTTTTTCCTCTTTGTGCTCTGAATTTTACAACCTGAGTCAGTGTACAATGAAGGGTCCCAACTGTGAGCAATCTCTAAGCTAGAACCTGAGGTTTTATTAATAGTTTTGACAAGAACATGTCATTCAGACTTACATACTATGTAGCTTGCCATTTCTTAATCATCTATAATAACATTTCCAAAATATTAGGTTGCAGTTTGAAGTTCCACAAGCTTCTTCTGTCAATTACAGTACCTGTTGCAAACATATACTGCCCCCTGTGTAAACGTATGCTTCCGATCTCTCATTTATCCTTGTTTATTCCAGTTCAGGGACATGGAGTTTTTATCTTATCCTGGCAGCTTTGGGTGCAAGACAGTAAGCAAGTTTGGGAGTGGTATGCTTTTTATAAAATGTACTTTTACTTGGCTTTTATCCTCTACATGAAAACAGCTGGCATCCACCCTAGAAATTCACTTCACAAATTTCAACACTTTCATTATGCATAATCTCTGTTTGTATAAATGGAAAAGGTTTAGCTTCTTCTATCTTTCCTTGTAGGACTTTCCCTGCCATTCTGGAATAAGTAGTTTTGCTTGGGAATTTCTGTAGTGCATTTCTCTAGTGCATCTTTTTTCGTAATATAGAATATACTGTAATATATATATTATTCTATATTACGAAAAAAGATGTATATAAACCAAAAGTGCAAAAGATTAACAATGCCACCCCTTGATTTATTTAGTGCTGGGCGATATGGAAATATGTTTTCCTATCATTCCATACAATGTATATCACAATATAAATCAAATCACTATTTCTGCCAAGCTTTAAGGTTCCTTTTTACTCATTAGTGAGATGTAAAGATATCATACGGTTAATTTTTGTTTGTTTTTTTATATATATATATTTTATTGATTTTATTGTAATCATTCCATACAATATATCAATTTTTACAAAAAATAGGATTGAACACAAATAAACCCCCACCCCGAGAAAGAGAGCATGTCCAACAGAGTAAAACTTAAAGCTAGTGAAAATAAGTAAATTGATGAGTTTAATAAGCAGATAAAGATAAATGGAGAAGAAAAAGAAATGGGAAGAGAATCTGCTTCCTCAGTGCTTTAAGAGCTTAATCTAAAATATTATTGATTAGATCCTGCTAGGTTTTGACAAAGTTCTGCATAGATCCTTTAAGTGAGAATTTGATTTTATCCAATTTCAAATAGTATAAAACATCAGTTACCCACTGACTTAAAAGAAGAGAGTCAGGATTCTTCCAGTTGAGCAAGATAAGTCTACATGCCAATAGTGTAGTGAAGGCAATCACAGTTTGTTTGTTCTTCTCCACTTTAAGCCTGGAAGTACACCAAACACAGCTGTTAATGGGTTAGGAGGTATTGTGACACCAAGGCTGTCTGAAAGGCATTTAAAGATTTTGGTCCAGAATGATGTTAATTTGGTGCAGGCCCAAAACATGTGACCCAGTGAGGCTGGAACTTGATTGCAGCATTCGCAGGTTGGATCTTGCCCTGGAAACATTTTGGACAATTTTGTGCTCAAGTGATATAATTTTTAGTTGAATAATTGTATGCTTTGCGCTTATGGAGTTCGAGTGAATTCTCTGCATTGCTACCTTCCACTCCTTTTCTGATATGTTGAGTGAGAGATCCTTTTCCCACTGTCCTCTTGGATCTTTGAAAGGGGGGGGGACTATAAAATGGTTTTATATATTACAGAAATGCTGTCTGAGTCCTCGAAACTGAGCAATATTTTTTCCAGCATAGAGGAAGGTGGGAGATGAGGAAAATCGGGCAGGTTCTGTTTAGCAAAGTTTCTGATTTGAAGATAGTGAAAGAAATGTGTTGCTGGAAAGTTAAATTTGGAATGTAATTGTTCATAAGATGCAAAGACGTCTATTTAAAGATCTCTAAGTGATTTAATCCCAATTTTCCAGCTGTTGAAAACTGCATATGTTTGCGAGGGTTGAAAAAGGTGGTCCTCGTGCAGAGGTGCCACAGATAAAAGATTCTCTATCTTAAAATGCTTCATACATTGTTTCCATATTCTGAGTGAGTGAAGCACAATTGGGTTGTTATTATATTGGCGATAACTTGCATTTATAGGGGCACAAAGCAGGGAATATAAAGAAGTAGTGCAGGATTTTATTTCTGTTGAGTACGAAACCTGTGTATGTTCATCTATTTGTGTCCATGTCCAGGTTTTTATAGCTTGTATGTTTGCTGCCTAGTAATAAAACAAAGTTAGGTAGAGCCATGCCACCTTCTGCCTTAGGTCTTTGTAGGGTCACTCTTTGGATACGTGGATGTTTTAAGTTCCAAATAAATAAGGTTATGGTTGAATCTAATTGCTTAAAAAATGATTTATTGATGTATATTGGAATGTTTTGAAATAAAAAGAGAAGCTTAGGAAGGATATTCATCTTAACACTGTTAATTCTTCCAGCTAGAGTGAGATGAAGGTTTGACCATCTATGCAAGTCTTGCTTAATTTTTTCCATACAGATGGCAAAATTTTGTTGATAAAAAGCTTTATGTTTACTTGTGATGTTTACCCCTAGGTATTTAAACTCATCTGCAATGATAAAAGGGAAGGTGTCCAATCTAATATTGTATGCTTGAATATTCACTAAGAAGAGCACACTTTTATTCAAATTAATTCTGAAACCAGAAATCTGAAAATTCTGTAAGTGCTGTTAGGACTGCAGGCACAGTATTATGTGGGTCTGATATATACAATACCATATCATCTGCATATAGAGAAATTTTCTGTTCAAGTCCTTCTCTGATAATCCCCTTTATCTGATAAGCATTTCGACAGTGAACTGCCAGGGGCTCAATGGTGATTGCAAAAAGTAGTGGTGACAAGGGGCATCATTGTCTGGTACCACGTTCTACTTTAAAGTAGTCTGAATTAATGTTGTTAATACAAATTGAAGCTTCTGGATTGGTATACAGTAGTTTGACCCATGCACAAATGTTCAGGCCGAACCCAAATTTCTCAAATGTAGTGAAAAGGTAGTTCCATTCAATCATATCAAATGCTTTTTCTGCATCCAACGATATCATCATTTCTGGGGTGTTTGACTTTGCCGGTGAATATATTACATTAAACAGGCGTCGAAGATTGAAAGCTAAGTGTCGGCCTTTAATAAATCCAGTTTGATCTTGTGATATTACTGAAGGCAGTATTTTCTCCATCCTTCTAGCTAGGACTTTGAAGAGTATCTTAACATCATTATTCAGAAGTGAAATTGGTCTGTATGATGCACATTGTAAAAAGTCCTTATTTTGTTTAGGAAAGACTGTGATTAATGCTTGGCGAAAAGTTTGAGGTAGAATTTGATTGTCTCTAGCTTCTATAAATGTTGCTAATAAGAGGGGAGCTAGCTGAGTGGATAATTTCTTATAAAATTCGACAGGGTAGCCATCAGGGCCTGCTGCTTTCCTACTCTGAAGTGACTTTATAGCATCTAGTAATTCTGATAGTGCCAAAGGTTTATCCAATTCTTCTGTACTAAGAGTATCTATTTGTGGTATCTGTAATCCATCCATCCATTTTCCAACCCGCTGAATCCGAACAAAGGGTCACGGGGGTCTGCTGGAGCCAATCCCAGCCAACACAGGGCACAAGGCAGGGAACCAATCCCGGGCAGGGTGCCAACCCACTGCAGGACACACACAAACACACCCACACACCAAGCACACACTAGGGCCAATTTAGAATCGCCAATCCACCTAACCTGCATGTCTTTGGACTGTGGGAGGAAACCGGAGCGCCCGGAGGAAACCCACGCAGACACGGGGAGAACATGCAAACTCCACGCAGGGTGGACCCGGGAAGCAAACCCAGGTCTCCTAACTGCGAGGCAGCAGCGCTACCACTGCGCCACCGTGCCGCCCGGTATCTGTAATGCATCCGGAAATACATTAGATTGTGTGTTGTCTTCTTTAAACTCAGTAGAATATAAGGATTTATAGTAGTCTCTAAATGTGTGCATTATATTTTTATGGTCAATGATTTTGTCTCCGTTTGTGTTGGTGATTGCTGGGATTGCATTGCGAACTTCTTGCTTGTGGATTTGTTGAGCTAAGAGCTTATTAGCTTTCTCTCCGTGTTCATAGTAATAATGTCTGGATTTAAGAATGAGTTGTTCAATTTTTTTTAGTTGTTAAGAGGTTGAGCTCTGAATGCATATCCTGCCTTTTCCTATGAAGAGCCTCGCTTGGACACCTGGCATATTCTTGATCTATTCTAGTAATTTCGCTGGTTAGCTGTGATACCTTCTTGGTTTAGAATTTATTTCTGTGGGAGAGATATGAAATAATCTGTCCTCTAAAGAAGGCCTTCAGGGTTTCCCAAAGTATTCCTGCAGAGACCTCTGAGGATATATTTGTCTCTAGATAAAACTGATTTGTTTTGATATAAATTCTGTACAGTTCTCGTCTGTTAATAAAAGTGGGTTAAGACGCCATCTGCGAGATGAGTATGTGCGGCATAATGATTTTAGCTCCAAGATCATAGGGACATGGTCGTAAATAACAATAGCATCGTACTTGCAAAATTTAATCGTAGGCAAGAAATTATTATCTATGAAGAAATAATCAATTCTTGAGTAGCAATGATGCACTGGTGAGTAGAAGGAATGTGTTCTTGAGTTTTGGTTTAGAAACCTCCAGGGGTCTGATAAGTTGTGGTCAGTCACAAACTGTGTAATTGTCTTTGCAGTGTTAGGTCTCCTGTCACAGTGGTGATGACATCTATCTAAGACTGGATTTAAAACACAAGTCCTCAGCCATTATAATTTTATGAGTGTTCACATTGGGAATGGATATAAATACATTTTACATGAATTCCCTATCATCTACATTTGGTGCATAAACATTTATCAAAATCACTTTACAGTTAAATAAATTGCCCATGACAATCACATATCTCCTTTCAGGATCAGATACTACATCTGATACCACAAATGAGACTGTTCTATGTATAAGAATTCCCACACCTCTAGTTTTCTTTGTAAAGCTGGAATGGAACATTTGGCCACTCCAGTCTTTTTGCAGCTGGAACTGATCCTTGGGTCTCCTGTAAAAATACTATTTTAGCATTTAGACCTGTTAGGTGAGAGAATACTTTTTCTCTTTAATTCATGATTCAGGCCTTTAACATTCCAGCTCACAAAATTAACTGTCCCATCATGGAGACATTGATTCTGAATTTTTTTATGTCATTTTGTAGTCTTAACTGGAAGTGAGACAGCTTTGACCTTAATTTCCAATTTTCCCAGGAGTTATTGCCATGCAGCCTATTGTTATGTTGATAATTATATTTATATGGATTAAAAGGATAGATTAGATGTAGCTTGCTCTCTGTCTCCCCCACTTATCCCCCCACCCCCCATTTTGCCTCCCCACGTGAGGCTGGACCCCACTTCACAAAGTCCCAGTCCTCTGACATACCTAGAGACAGAGCATGTCCAAAACAAAACAAGCCCCCCAGCAGCAGCGTTTGAGGATTAAAAATAGAGATATCTATTGCCGATAAAGTCTAAATATTATAAGCTTAAAATATAATCTTCAACAGTCTTGAAATATTAAGATAGTAAACCCAGGGAATGGTGTTAAAAAGTGGCCCTGGATAAGAATAGTAAACCGTAATGCAATAATATCAATAACAATAAACCAAGGGTATGATGTTAAACAGTCTCCTTTAGAATAGTAAAAAGAAAAAAAAAAAGAAAAATGTTACTACTTTAATTTCTTCCACACATACGCGTATAATTGTAATTAAAACATAAACAAAAAGTGGCCGAGAAAAGGATGTATAATTATGGTACCAGTATCATTGCAAGTGGATCAGACAGCAGGTAATCTCTTCTTGCCATGCCATGATAGGATGCGACTTATGATCGTATTTCAAAAAAGTGTCTGGATCAGCTTTCTTAACTGTTTTTCTGCTTCCTCCTTAGTGGTGAAGATGTAAAATTTGTCTTGGATATCCACTTTCAGTTTGGCAGGATACAAGAGGCTGTATCTGATATCGGCTTTCGTAACCGCTGTTTAATGATGTAAAAAGCGGCACGTTTAGCAGCTGTTGAGGGTGTGAAATCACGGAAAATACGAATGTGGTTATTTTGAAATATAATCTCTTGTTTCTGTTTGAGAAGTGACATTACATTAAACTTAGATTGTAATCTCTTGAAGCGCACAAGAAGAGTCCTAGGTTTAGAGGTATTTGAGCCACGTATGCGATAAGCTGCTGCTATCTCGTGTCTGATTTAAAGTCCTCTCCAATTATTTTTGAGAATAGTTTAGCTACGAATTTCACTGGGTTTGGACTTTCATGATTCTCAGGTAGACCTTCGATTCTAAAATTATTCCTTCTGCATCCATCTTCCAGAGCAGCAAGTCTGTCTCTGAGTGTTTTGGATTCGGAATTCACAGCTGTTGGTTTTCCATCAGTGGTAGATGCCAAATGTTCAGCTGTTTCAATTCGGGTCGTGAATGTCTGCTTAACGTCTTCCAGCTGATCGGCAAGTTCTATAAGTTTAGTCGCATTTTCCTGAATGTGGAACTCCATTTTTCCCAGCATACCTTTTAATGGCTGCATCAAAGCGATTATATACACGTTTGTGCAAGCCTTTATTATCCTGCCACAGCTCCTGCATCTACAGCCTCAGCTTCTTGTTTGTCTTGAGCAAGCCATTTATTTCTTTCTTTATATTTTTTTGAATGTTTTTCTTGAGCTCATTTATGGCCGTGGCCATTGTTGCGATCGTTACCTTCAGTTCGGACAGATCGTTTCAGCATTCGTGCTCCACAGGTGAAGTGGCAAGCCCTATTACCGCCAATGCTTCCGGCTCGCGAGGAGTAGATGAAAGCGCGGACTGCAAGGTCATTTCCAGTTTCAAGTGATCTTCTAAAATGGGTGAGCTATTGTGACCTGCATCACTTGTACATTCGCTCCCATTAGGAGATAATGCAGCGAAACAGGATCCTGGGGAGTCTGTGTTTTCGCCTGTCTGTTCCAGGTCAGTCTCTGAAAGGCCGTACCTTGCACTTGGACTTAATGCCTGTCTAGACTTGGATGTAGCTTTAGATTTATTTTCCCTTTCTTTCTGACCCCCTTTCTTGTTGCTCATGTTTATATACTGTAGTGGAAACTCCTTGGATTGGGTAAATACAGGATACCTTGGGATAATAAGAAATAAGAGAAAAAGTAAAGCCACTGCTAACGGAGCTTCCGCTTCAGACGTCTATCTCCTGTAACAGACAAGACCCATTTAAGTATTATTTATTTTCTTGTCAGAAGTTGAACATGACACATGCACTTTAGAACATTATACAAGTGTATTTCAAATAAATAAAATAGGTACTGTATATATAATAAACTAAAATATTAATTCTGATGAGTCAAAAAGTCAAGTGTCACAGGTGAACTGAAACAAAATGCACAACTAAATTGTTAGATCAATTCCAAATAAAATAGATAGTACAAAATAAAAAAATCTCAATTCTGACCAGTCAAAAGTTTAAGATTTACAGGAGAACACAAAGTAAATTTTTTGTTCAGTTCCAAATACATAAACTAGGTATTAATAAAAAATAAAATCTCAAAAAATATACCTGCATACTATATCCTTTCCTTTGTGTAGATTCAAACTGTTTTAAATGGTTGGGAAACAAAGCTACAAATAATTAGACAAAAATTATTCTGTATATATTATTAGTACAGATTCATGCAGCTTTCAAATGTAAATGAAGGAGAACATAAAAACAACTGACCTGTTTACTCAGTTGTGGTCAACTTATGCTCCAAGGCAAAAAAAGAAAGGCATAAGAAATCCCCATTCGTGCAGCACTTGTGTCTGGGACTGTAAAGTCTTGCATTGTTCATAATCTAACGGATGGCACTGCTTCAGATTGCACAAAAGATCAGTGGTATTACCTGTCTTTGTGGGAACATGCTTTCAACACAATTTGCAGTGCATGCTACTCTGCTTCTTGTCGGACTTTGAATAGCCAAATTATCTCCATACTGCTGAATTTCTCGGACACTTCTTTTCAACGATGTCCTCGTCTTTTGGGCCTTGGGCTGTGTCTATTGGGGTATCTTCTTTGGTAATGCCGTTTTTTTTTTTTTTTTTTTTTTGAGCTTTCATTAACGTCTCTTAAAACATGTATGGAATAAGTTCTATCAACTTTCTATTGACCATTATGTCTTATATTTCTATTGAGGAAAAGTTAATAATTAAAGTTAATAATTATCATTATTGTTTTATTGTCCAGCCCTAGCTTGAATTCTACTCCACAAGATGTGACTACTCCACTAGAACTCCTTGTCTCCAGTTCAAGTATCAAATATATTTTTTTTACTACTTTAAATTTATTCTCATTAAACTGGATCTGCCTCTTATCTATTCAAATATGAATTTTGTCCAGTTGATTCTTTAGGGAGTTTTCTGACTCTAGCAAAGAGGTATTAAGCTCAGCTACTGTTACACAGCAGTGTCTGCAGGATTTGTGTGTTAGGTTATTAAGTTAACTTTCATAACATAACATTCCCAAACTTTTTTTTTTAACTCGTGCAGGGCTATAGGCAGCTGGAGAGTGTCCTGGCAGCATCAGGTCCTAGGCATGAACCAAAATGAAAAAAGACACCAGTCTATCGCTGGGTTTGTCCATGCACAACCACACAGTGTGAAGTTCTGCAATCTCAGATTGCCATTTCTGGATCTGGATGTTGGAGCAAAATTCATTGTGAGTCAAAAAGAAAATGCAAACTCCACACAGATAGTGTTTGAACAGGGGATTTAGATCCAGAATAGTGGATCAATTAGGCAGCAACAGTAATCACAGTGTCACCTTACATTTATATGTATTCCAATTACCAGGTCCTAAAAAAATAATGGCCCAGCACTGTGGAAACTCCTTTTTGTCTTTTTCAGTTCACATCATCTTCTGAAATAACACAGGTTCAAAAGCCTTAGTTCTAAATACTCAAAAAATGCCTAAAGCTGAAATTGTTTAAAAAACACAAAGTCCTAAATCTGCAAAGCCCAAAAGGGGAAGAGTCAAAATCCTGGCCTAATGAACACAGCTGTTAATTAATTTTATTGAAATAGAAGAATTCAAACCAAAATAATGAAATGCAAAAATTAGAAAACATAACAATGAATCTCAAAAAGATGGTAAATACTAAACAATCTAAATACTAAACAATCAATAAAAAAGACCATTGGAAAAAGAATAATCCAAAATCAACTGAACTGAGTCCAAAAAAATACAAAAATAAAAACCAAAAGCAACAATAAATATTTAAATATTGCAATGATCTTGAACAGAAAACTGACAAGAGAGCATTGGAAAATTTACATGAAATGAGAAATGCCAAAAAAAAAAAATCTACAAACACAGCTACATCCTACTTTGAAACAAATTTCCACAAACCACCCCAATCTGAGACTGTCTTGGATTAAAGTCTCCTTCTGTTGGAACACTTATTTTAACTACTTGTGTATAGTTCATTTTAGAACACTCATTTATTTTTAAATGGAAGTTTGCCACTTGACTACTACTACTAGTGAAACTACTTTATCATATTCCTCTAACTATCAAGAACTCACAATAGAAGCCGAGCTGAGGTTTCCAAGTTCAGTGATTCAGTCTTTACTATGTTGAGTTCCCTCTTTAATCAGAAGTATAGTTTAACCTGCATTATCAGTCTTTTGCAACAATAGGAAGCCAAACATAATGCATTGTAAATGAATAAACATGGGAATCGGGGAAAAAAAAAAGGGGGGGGGGGGGATTGGGAGAGAAACCTTTAGTCCCTCTGGACTCGACTATACAGCTCTTGAGAGTTGCCTTCCTGTAAAATTTTCAAAAAGTTTCTCACCTAACACTGTCCATCTGTTTGTCTGTCTGTGTGTGTCTCTCTCTCATATACACACACATACACCCAGGATGGTCTTTTTCCTGACAGTTCAGTGTTTGCCTCAACTTACTTCATGATGACACCTGAACTGGGTGATTTATGCACTGGAGATTGTATATATGTATATATGTGTAACTAGCAAAATACCGCTTCGCAGCGGAGTAGTGGTGTGTTAAAGAGGTTATGTAAACGTATATATACATAAACATATATACTTATATATACATATCTACATATACACATATCTACATATATACATATATATATACATATACACATCCACATATATATATACACATCACATACATACATACATACATACACACACACACACACACACATATATATATATATATATATATACACATACAGCCACATATATATATACATATACATATTTACATATCTACATATATATACACATA
>NC_041394.2:154112784-154195284 GCF_900747795.2 Erpetoichthys calabaricus | reverse complement strand
TCTACCTACACGGGAAGTTGGAGAATTAGTGATGAGTGAGTCAGTCAGTCAGTGAGTCAGTGAGGGCTTTGCCTTTTATTAGTATAGATACATAGTCACAAGAATCACAAAAAGACATCAAAGAAAGGTTTGGGGCAGCCACCCGTATATTATGTCCTGGCTGCAAAAGGTTAATGTATTGCACAGAACTTTACAGATCGGAGTCCACAACTGAACTATGGAGACAAGATGGCAGCTTTAAAGGCCAGTGTAAGTAATGACGTCATTGGGGCCAGAACCGGAAGTGACATCATCAGAGGCGGGACTGGAAGTGACATCATCAGTGACACCGGAAGTGACATCATCGGAGGTGCTGGAACCCCAACAATGGTCTGCAAGGGATCGAGAAAGACACTTAGTGCCCCCCACCTCCCCCTGGGCGGATGTGGAATTTCCATTATTCAGACCCTTTAGTTGTCTTCTACTCGCACGTGTGTGACAATATACAAGGGCAATCCCAAAAGTAAGGTCTCCTATTTTTTTAGAAATACAAACAACCATTTATTTTCTATAATGTTTACATCATTTTAAAGGTTAAGGACTTATTTATTTTTCTACATAATTGCCATTTCGGTTGATGCATTTTTGTAGACAGTGTGGAAGTTTTAGAATGTCCTTCTTATACCAGCTCGCTGCCATGTCCTTCAGGAAGCGTTGAAACTCATCTTTCACCTCTTCGTCGGAGCAGAATCACCTTCCGGACAAATGTTCTTTCAACTTAAGGAACAGGTGGTAGTCACTGGGTGCCAAGTCCGGACTATAGGGTGGGTGGGTGATGAAGTTCCAACCGCCGATCTTTACGCATGTTTTCCTCAACCTTCGCGACTGTCTCATCAGACATTGATGGTCTCCTGTACGAACTTCGCACTTGGTGGTAGCGTTCAACGGGAGCTCCATTTTCAAGGGCTGCCAGGCCAAGATAGAGCAACCCAGACATGCTTGTTTGGGAGTGGAGGAAGCACCAATCACAACAGTGTGGCCAACAGCCGTACGAACAGACCCAGTCAGACACAGATCAGATGTACATCCTCTCACTCATACTGGGAAAATTTAGAGTTTCCATTTAACATAACATGTCCATTACTTTGGGATGAGACTGCTCCATCAAAAATTCTTTACCTTTTAAGTCAATTCTGTCTATTGTCCATTTGTTGGCAGTGGTTAGTCCATTATAACTTGAATTTCTGAGGAACATAACCTTTCCAGTTCAACATCTACATTGTAATATTTTTCCTCCTTTAACGTAACATTTTCACATTACTTTTAATAACTTTTATTTGACACTCAGTTTAGGATATCTGATGATTGCTTAAAATTAACTGTCATTTCCAATTGTAACCAACATGCTTGCTACATTTTCATCTTACTGTAAATTAAAAAAGGCATCCGTGCAGCACTGACACCTGTGTGTCTCTACAAAGTGTGCAGACAAAGGCAGACAGGGACAGTTATTGACTTTAGTCTATTTTACTAAAACCTTACAATGCCATATTTGAAATCCCCAATTAATTTTAAAACTCAAGAATGAAATACTAATTGAACCCATGATACCAACCAATAAGAGCATAAGCTATGAATACAAAACAGACTCCACTTTGACATCTCCAATTGTAGAAAACATTCTTACAGACTTAACCATTCTTTTCTATGTTTAATTCAATCAATGACCTGAATCCATGCCACTCACATTTTGCTTCTTTGTTGTTGCTGAGGTACCCTTGAAAGTATTAGGCATTCAAGAAGACAGTATCATAAACTCTGTTGTTATTAAATGTGACTCTTGCTTCCTCATTTTAATAAAATATAGTGAACTACTGATTAGCACTACTACCTCAAATATTCCACATCCTGGGTTTAAGCGTCACATTTGGTCACTGTCATTGTGGGGTCTGCATGAGCTTTCCCTAATCACTCTGTTTTCTTCCTAATATGTGCGAGTTATGGTAACTAGTGACTCTAAATTGACTTTATATTTGTGTGTGTGTGTGCGTGCGTGTGTGTGTGCATGTGTCTGTGTGAGTGAATCGTTCCTGTAGAGGGCTGGCAGCTTGTTTTCTGCCTTGAGCATGATGCTATTGAGATAAGCTTTGGCTGTCTATGTTCCTGAAATGGACTAATTTAGAATGTTGTGTTATGTAATCTTTTCCTAAACCTTTTCAGGTAGGCCTGATTTTGTTTTGTCCTTTTTGTCTGAGCTGTGCATCCCCATTACATGTTCAAATTTTTCCAGATGATGTTTATACCTGATCCCTATAAGATGTTAATCTATGTGTTGTTTGCTCTGTAACATTATGTTGTAAAATTAACACTAGCACAAACAACTTTTACCCATTTCCTTCTGTAGTGCATATTACCTTAATGCTCTCTCATTGGCTCATTCGGAGTTCTTTAGAGAAAGAGAGGGCAAATATAAGGATTTCAGTGACTTTGAAAAGAGCCACATTATGAGGGCTAGGTGAATTGATCAGAGTATCTACAAAATGTCGAGTCTTATGGGGTGTTCCTAGTATGCAGATACCTACCAAAATGGTCAAGGGAAAGACAATTGATAAACCAGCATCATGATAATGGGCACCCAAAGCTTACTGATGCATGATGGGAATGAAGGCTATCTCATCTGGTGTGATCCCACAGGAGAGCTACTATAGCACAAATGGCTGAAAAACTTACTGCTGGCCATGAGAGAAAGGTGTCAGAACACACATTGCATCACTGCTTGCTGTGTATGGGGCTCTGTAGCCGCCAGAATACAAATGCTGACCTCTGTACATTGCTGAAAGTGCATGCAATTGGCACATTAGTATCAGAACTGGACCATGGAGCAATGGTTTGGTGGACTGCTCTGATGAAATATGTTTTCTTTTAGATCATGCAGACAGCCAGGTGCATGTGCATCATTTACCTGGTGAAAAGAAGGAAGCAGGATGCACTATGGGAAAAAGGCAAGCCAGCAGAAACAGTGTAATGCTCTGGACAATGTTCTGTTGGAAAAAAGTGGGTCCTGGCTTTCATATGCATGTTACTTTGACATGTACCACCTACCTAAACATCGTTACAGATCACGCACACCCCTTAATAGCAATGGTATTCTACGAGAGCAGTGGCCTCTTTCAGCAGAACAAGGATCCCTGCCACACTGCAAAACTTGTTCAGAATGGTTTGAGGTAATGGCAAAGAGTTCAAGATGTTGACTTGGCACCCAAATTCCCCAGATCTCACTCTGATTAGCATCTGAGGAATGTGCTGGAAAAACAAGTTTAATCCATGGAGGCCCCACCTGGCAACTTACAGGACTTGAAAGGTCTGCTGCTATTGTCTTCATGTCAGATACCACAGGCCACTTTCAGAGGTCTTGTGGAGTCCACGCTGCAATCTTTTCAGGGCTGTTTTTGAGGCACAAGAGGGACCTGCATAATATTAGGTAGGTTGTTTTAAAATTTTGGCAGATCAGTGTAATGTGGTATATATGGTGCCCTTCATAATGTTTGGAACAAAGACACATTTTACCTTGATTTACCCCTCAGCTCCAGAGTTTAAAATTATAAATTAAACAAAGTAATTACAAATTACAAATACCCTTCAATCAGAGTCTGCAATGTACGCTTTAATTACTTTGCTTAATTTGTAATTTTAAACTGTGGAGCAGAGGGGTAAATCAAGGAAAGATGTGTCTCTGTCCCAAAAATTATGGTGGGCACTGTACACTCAAGGGGTTTGGACTTTTATTCAGATCCTGGCTGGTATCCCCTATATGGAGGTTTGTATGTTTCACCTACATTTGACAAAAGATGTCCTGCTAATATGTTTTGCCAGGCTTTGCTGTTTTCCTGCAAGTGGGGTGTTTTGTTAATTAGTAGTAGTTCTCACTGTGCTTGTACAGCTGCAGGCTCTTACCTCATTAAAATGGTATTTAAGTGAGCTTTGTTCACTCATTTGTACTTGGCCTTGAAGCCTTTTTAGCTCATCCTCTCAGTGCCTCTATTGTGCTCTAATGCATGCTATGTTCTTGACCTTTGATTATTATGATTGACTTTGGCCTATGTAAAGAGGATTCTGCCTTAATGTCTAGAGATTCCTGCCTTTTTCTAAATTACCCAGCTGCTTTAACAATACTGTACATACAGTATTACAGGAAAGTAAGTACACCACCTGAACATGTGCTGTCTTTTAGTATTTGTGGATACAGAGTAATCTGACTCCCATTTCAATGTTATCAATTAAGGTGACCTAATATAATAAATAAAAGTAAAGCATTACTGGTTGCAGTTATTTATATAACAAAAGGCAAAAGGTAATTATGTGGTGTTGACATTTTCGGCAGAAATAACATCAAGTAAGCATGTTTGTATCTGTACATCAGTCACCTGCACTGACTAGAAAGAGTATTGTGCCTTTTCTCTACAGAGAAACTTCAGCTTGGTGATGTTTTGGGGTGTTTTCATTTGTGTAGCATATTTAAGATAGCCCAGTTGCATTTCTATAGGATTTAGATCTAAGCTTTGACCCAACCAATCCAAAGAATTTCATGTTTTCTTTTGGAACTACCCTGTTGTGGGTTTGCTTTTCTGTAGACGTTCTGTAATATTTAAGTTTTAAATTTATCTTCTGCTTTTGAACAGATGGTCCTAGCTTTTGCTCAAATAGTCTCTATGGTGGTCCAAGAACTCCAAGGTGGTAAAACTACTGGGATGGATGAGATACAGCCGTTGAAAGCACTGGACATTATTGGGATAGCTTGGTTAATGTGTTTATACAATGTTGCATGGAAGGCAGGTAAAGTACATGTGGACAGGCAGACCAGTGTGGAGGTCCACATATTTAAGAAAGAAGAGTAGAGGTGTGTTCCAGCAAAGAGGGATCACACTCTTCGGTCACTCAGGTAAAGCTTGTGCCAGGATACTGGTTAGGAGACTCTATCTGAAATATGAATCAAAGATACAGATGGAAAATGTGAATTTCGTCAGTGCCGTAAAAAAGAAGACCACTGTTGATGGAGGGTGCAAGTCAGTATGATAACCCAGTTAAAATGTATTTTGTGGATTTGGAAAAAACATACAACCATGTTCCTTGGCATGTGAAGTGCATCAGTGAAATAAGGATGCTCTAAACTTGCATTTAACATAACCTCCCTTCGGTAAATGGGACTACTAAGGAGGTTCTGAGTTATTTAGAAATTGCAGATGGAGAAGTACTGCTTAGATTAAATAGGCTGAAATCAAACAAATCACCAGGACCAGATAATATTAACCTTTGAATTCTTAAGGAGGCCAGCAAGTACATATATAAACCCTTGACACATATTTTTAGGAAGTCACTGTGCACTGAGGAGATTCAGAAGGACTGGAAAATGGTAAATATTATCCCGTTATATAAAAAGGGTAACTGGGCAGATCCAAGCAACTATAGGCCAGTAAGCTTAACATGCGTCACAAGAAAATTAATGGAAGGAATTATTAAGGATAAAATTGAGCAACACATGGCAAGAATAGGAGTTTTACTGAACAGTCAGCATAGGTTCAGAAGAGGGAGGTCATGTTTCACCAACACGCTGGAATTCAATGAGGAAGCCACAAAAAGGATATGATCAAAGTGGAGTGTTTGATATTATTTATCTGGACTTCTGGAAAGAAGTTGATAAGGTGCCACATGAGATGTTGGGCATCAAATTAAAAGAAGTGGGAGTTCAGGGTGATGTTTTTAGATGGGTGCAGAATTGGCTCAGGCACAGGAAGCAGAGGGTGATGGTGCGAGGAACCTCTTCAGAATTGGCCGATGTTAAGAGTGGTGTTCCACAGGGGTCAGTGCTAGGGCCGCTACTGTTTTTAATATATATAAATGATTTTGATAGGAATATAAGTAACAAGCTGGTAAAGTTTGTACTGTAGATGATATACCAAAATAGGTGGACTGGCAGATAATTTGGAATCTGTTAAATCATTACAGAAGGACTTGGACAGCATACAGGCTTGGGCAGATTTGCGGCAGATGACAGTTTATGTCAGTAAATGGAAAGTATTAAACATAGGAAGTAAAAATGTTAGGTTTGAATACACAATGGAAAATCTGAAAATCGAGAGTACACCTTATGAGAAGGATTTAGGAGTCGTAATGGACTCTACTGTACACTTTTAACTTTCAGACAATGCTCAGAAGCCATTAAGAAGGAAAACAGAATTTCAGGTTATATAGCATGACATGTGGAGTACAAGTCCAAGGAGGTTATGCTCAAGCTTTACAGTATAATGCACTGGTGAGGCCTAATTTGGAGTACTGTGTGCAGTTTTACAAAAAGGACATAGCAGCACTAGAAAAAGTCAAGAGAAGAGTGATTAGGCTCATTCCAGGACTATAAGGGATGAATTATGAAGAAAGATTAAAAGAGCTGAGCCTTTTCAGTTTAAGCAAAAAAAGACTAAGAGATGACCTGATTGAAGTGTTTAAAATTATGAAGGGAATTAGTACAGTGGATCGAGACTGTTATTTTAAAATGAGTTCATCAAGAACACAAGGACACAGTTGGAAACTTGTTGAAGGTAAATTTTGCACAAACATTAGGAAGTATTTCTTTACACAGAAAACTGCATCTAAATATTTCATATTAAGTTGAATTGATTCACTGGGGGTATCGGACTCCGTTAAGGCTGTGTCTCACCACCGCTCTTAAATGTGGTTTTCATGGACAGAATATCAAGTCACAGTCTTGGAGGAGACTAAGGGTAGCATTGTTGCTTTATGCAGATGATGCTGTGCTCCTTGCCTCACAGGACTGTGTGATTGTGACCTCTCACACATACAGTACTTGAGTGATTCACTGCTGCCTGTGAAGCGGCTGAGACAAGGATCAGCACATCAAAGTCTGAGGTAAAGGTATTCACTTGGAAAAGGGTGGATTTTCTCTCCTGGTGAAGGGCACAACTGACCACAGTGGAGGAGGTCAGGTATCTCTGGATCTTGTTCACGGATGATGGAATTCCGGAGAGCATCAGAGTTGAGTTGCTGCTCAAGAGGAGTTAGTTGAGGTGGCTTGTACAAGTCATAAAGATGACCTTTTATCAGCTCCCACTGCAGCTGCTCTAGGTATGCCTCCACTGGACAGAGACTCAGCAGACTCAGGACAAAATGGAGTGATTATATCTCTTAGCTGGCTTAGGAATGCCTGAGAATTGCTCATGAAAAGCTGGAATCTACAGATGGGGACAGGGAGGACTGGGCTGACCTGTATGGCCTGCAGCCACTGCAACCCTCACCAGAAAAAGCAGTTAAAGAAGATGAAATGAATCTTGTGTTCTTGTCCTACTGGTACTTGAAAATTTAAATTTTAATCTTAATATCTTTAATTTTAATACTAATCTATAATAATTATACATTTTCTGTTGATGTATTTTAAATGTGTTTGTCACAAAAAAGGCTGAATGCATGATTTTCTTTGAAATAATTGCCTAGCTAACTGCTCATGTATTAAGCTTGCTAAATCATTTGCATCTGTGCAGGGAAATAGGGGTAATTTACATATATTTTTTTTAAATCTACATATGTCCCTTGCAAACTGAGTAAACAGCAGTCCCATTTATAAATTCATGAAATTTGTTTTTCTGGAAAGAATTGTGAACTTGCTTCTTTGGAACTGATCCCCAATAGAGGTAAGAGTGTTTCCCAGCTAAATGTATGTCTGGTTTATAACAAAGATAGTGGTATATGAAAATAATTATGCTTTCATATCTCATGTGCCCACTGTCAAGACCAGCCAGTACATTAAAAGAAAAAGATATGTGCACTGAGTCACCACATTTAGATACTACAACAAGAAGACACACTTCAGAAAACAGCATGTGGAGAACAGAGATCTAACAGAACCTGTCACATGCCTAAAAAGTGGCAGCTAAACCTTGAAACTACGTTGAATTTGCAAGAGTTTACTTAACCCCCTTAACTCTGTTTTAGTCTGGACACTTGCCTGTTTAAATTAATCCCCTAAAAGTATTAACTTTTAGGGGATTAAAAATTACTTAAAAAGAAAAATAAGGCTGACTGCCTTAGGCAAACAAATAGAGGTAAGAAAATAAACATGTTCAAAAATACACAGAAAAATGTGTAATATAATCTCAGATGGAAAATAAAAACATCAAACAGACTTAAATTAAGAAAAGTTTGGTAAAGATCAGTAGTGCTTAAAAATCATAAAATGCCTCCTGGTCTAGCACTTATAAAGTCCTAAAATGACTAGCAAGATCACATGGCCTTTGTCAGGAATTTTCTAATCATTGTCCTTATTCATTTAACTAAATTGGCTTATTTTTGTTGTTGCTGATTTTTATCATTATTTTTGTGATGTCATCACTTTTCCATTAGTTGGGTGTTTTCTTAGAGGCTGTCATTTTCCAATTTATTTTCTAATAACATTAATCAAAACAAGTATTAATATGGTCCTGTTTGGTAAAGTAAAGAACTTTTTGATTATGTTTTTTGACCTCCATGCCACAATTGTTGTCTGTTCACTGACTATGCTTTTGAATAGTCAGTCAATCATTGTCCCACCCACAATATCCTTACACAGGGACACGGGGGTCGACTTGAGCCAATCCCAGCCAACACAGGGTGCATGGCAGGAACAAATCCCGGGCAGAGCGCCAGCCCACTGCAGGGCACACACACACACCAAGCACACACTAGGGAGATTTTAGGATCGCCAAAACACCTAACCTGCATATCTTTGGACTGTGGGAGGAAACCGGAGCGTCCAGAGGACACGGGGAGAACATGCAAACTCCATGCAGGGAGGACCTGGGAAGCGAACCCAGGTCTCCTTACTGAGAGGCAGCAGTACTACCACTGTGCCACCGTGCTGCCCTTGCTTTTGAATAGTCCTCTGAAATTAAAATTGTGTTACTGTCCTTACAAATTAAATTCTATCTATTTTAAATTTGCAAATTATCCAAATGTTCACCACAGTCATGCCCCAATGACGTCACATGTCTGCAGTGTAATTTTGATAAATCAGTTTTGATTTTGATTTTTTAGGGATGTTTCCTGTGATATTTTATGGTTATTTTGGGTCTGTGGTTTTGTACAATGGTAAACATAAATCTAGCATGTTTGCAGATTCAGAATATTTTTCACAAAGTTAAAAGTGATTAACATCATACAGAATGAGCACAATTGTTTATCTATGTGTGTAACCATTTTGTGACACCTTTTGTGTATAGTTGTCAAGGGTTTTGCTATGTAAAAATAGCTGAAAGTGCAAGATGTCAGTTATGTTATGGTATAACGGTCAGTGCCATGGGTTTCTCAGTTTTTCAAGGTTGAAAAAAATAAAAAAACCTCTCACTATTGTATGCTTGCTTCTTATTCATCTTATTGTTAAAGAACCCTTTTCTATAAATTCTTGACTACAAATTTGGTTACTGTTGGGGCTTTGGTAAAAAAACAGAATTGAGTTTTTAGTGTTCACATTTGGTTATTCTGACTGCATTTCATCTTCTGGTCTTTTCCTTCTAATTTCTGACTGTTTTTACTGAGGTATGACAGTAACTCGATCACATGATAACACCCAAAAGAGTTTGATAGCCATCATGGAACCCTGGAAAAAATGTAGATCACTATAAATCAAAACTATAATTTAAAAACAGATTTGATAAAAAGGCACAAAACAGTGTAGAAAACAATGTCAATCAGCTGTAGAACCCAGCAGCCTGTATATCTGTTATGAGTTCTAAGTTTTGTACTTATTTTTCAACACATATGAAAGCTTCAAAATAATTTTAGACAATGTACATCCTTTGGCTTTTAAGTTTATTAGTAAAAAATGCCACACTTTAAGTGTCTTTGTAGTTTTCTCTGGAAAAAAGGGAGCACATGAGTAAACTGACTGCTTTTTACATTAAAATATTTTAATTTGTTGACAATGCTATTGAAAATTTTAATTTTTGAGATTAGACTAATTATTTTTTACATTATTCAAACACAGGTGTATAATAAACAGCTCATTATCCATAAATTAAAAGGAGTAACTGGTATTGATTAGACAGCCTTGTATAACCCATTGATATCCTAGCACCTGTTTATTCTCAAGAACTGGTTGAACTAGATCAAAAGTATAAACATTGTAAATAAGAATAAAGACTCCAAGCTGACAAAGTGGTTGAGCGTAAAGTGGAGATTGTGTTTCTCTTCCGGGTTGAAACTAAAAATTCATTAGACTCAAATCTATGGAGCATTGTGAGGCTATGATTGGTGAGTAGTTTCTCTTATTTAATACAGTAGAAGTTATTAAAGGTGTCCAATCATGTGGCAGGCATCTTGTCAGAATTGGGTGATGTTAAGATTTCTGTCTCTCAGTGGTCATTGGTAGGGCTGCTGCTATTTTAAATATGTATATAAATGATTTATATAGGAATATAAATAAGAAGCTGGTTAGGTTTGCAGATGATACCAAGCTATTGTGGAGTGGCAGATAATTTTAAATCAGTTGAATCATTACAGGGACTTAGACAGTAGGCAGGCTTGAGCAGCTTTGTGGCAGATGAAATTTAATGTATGTAAATGTGAAATATTACACATAAGAAGTAAAAAAGTTAGGAATTAATACACAATGGGAGGTCTGAAAATTGAAAGTACTCCTTAGAAGAAGCATTTAGGAGTCATAGTTGACCTGTCACTAATAACTTCCAGAAAGTGTTCAGAAGCCATTAAGAAGGCTAACAGAATTTTAGATTATATAGCATGATGTGTAGAGTACAAGTCAAAGGAGGTTATGCTCAAGCTTTATAACTTTACTGGTATGGCCTACAGTTTTAGTCTCCAACAGCAACAACAACAACATCTAGTTATATAGCACATTTTCATACAAATGATGTAGCTCAAAGTGATTTACATGATGAAGAAAGAGAAAAAAAGACAAAATAAATAAGTATGAAAATAAGGGAACACTAAATAACATAGAATAAAAGTAAGGTCCGATGACCAAGGAGAACAGAAAAAACAAAAGAAACTCCAGACGGCTGGAGAAAAAAATAAAATCTGCAGGGCTTCCAGGCCAAGAGACCACCCAGCACCCTCTAGGCATTCTACCTAATAATCAGTCCTCATTGTATTCAGGGTTCTCATGGAAGAACTTGATGATGGCAGTCATGTGGACTTCTGGCCTTTAATCCATCGATGTAGGGACATCACGGTGCTTTGATTAGGTTGTGGTGGTGCAGATGGCCACCACAGAAAACAGAAAAAGAACAGAAGAGAGAGTAGGGGTTAATATGGATTTTGAAGCCACCATGAATAATAATGATAATTAATTGAATATACAGAGCATCAGGATTAAACTAAAATGAAGCTATGAGAAACCCATGTTAAAATAATATGTTTTCAGCAGTGTTTTAAAGTGCTCCACCATATTAGCCTGGTGAATTCCTATTGGCAAACTATTCCAGATTTTAGGTGCATAACAGCAGAAGGCCGCTTCACTACTTCTTTTACGTTTAGCTCTTGGAATTCTAAGCAGACACTCATTTGAGGATCTAAGGTTATGATTTGGAGTGTAAGTGTAAGACATTCTGAAATATAAGATGGAGTGAGATTATTTAAGGCTTTGTAAACCATAAGCAGTATTTTAAAGTCAGTTCTAAATGGCACAGGTAACCAATGTAGTGACATCAAAACTAGAGAAATGTGCTCAGATTTTCTTTTCCTAGTTAAGATTCTAGCAGCTGCATTCTGCACTAGTTGCAATCGATTGGTGTCTTTCTTGAGTAGTCCTGAAAGGAGTGCGTTACAGTAATCTAGTCAACTGAAAAGAAAGCGTGAACTAATTTCTTAGCATCTTGCAAAGTTATAAGAGATCTAACATTTGCTATATTTCTTAAGTGAAAAAATGCTGTCCTAGTAATCTGATTAATATGTGATTTAAAATTCAGGTCAGAGTCAATAGTTACCCCTAAATTCTTTACCTCCGTCTTGACTTTGAATCCTAATGTATCAAGTTTATTTCTAATAACCTCATTATATCCATTTTTGCCAATCACTAAAATTTCTGTTTTCTCCTTATTTAGTTTGAGAAAATTACCACTCATCTATTCAGAAACACAAGTAAGACATTGTGTCAGTGAATCAAGAGTGTCGGGGTCATCAGGCGCTACTGATAAATACAGCTGTGTGTCATCAGCATAGCTGTGGTAGCTCACATTATGCCCCGAGATAATCTGACATAATGGAAGCATGTAAATCGAAAGAGCAGCGAACCAAGGATAGAGCCTTGTGGAACACCATATAGAATATCATGTGTCTTTGAAGTATAATTACCACAACTAACAAAGAATTTTTTACCTGCCAGGTAGGATTCAAACCAATTAAATACACTGCCAGAGAAGCCCACCCATTGACTAAGGTGATTTCTAAGAATATTGTGATCAATGGTATAAAATGCAGCATTCAGATCTAAGAGGATGAGAACAGATAAACGGCCTCTGTTTGCATTTACCCGCAAGTCATTTAGTACTTTAACTAGTGCAGTTTCTGTACTGAGATTTGTTCTGAAACCCGACTGAAACTTATCAAGAATAGCATGTTTATTGATGTGGTCATGTAGCTACATAATGACTGCCTTCTCTAGGATTTTACTTCAGAAAGACAGGTTAGAAATAGGTCTAAAATTTTCAAAAGCAGAGGAGTCCAGATTATTTTTCTTGAGCAGGGATTTAACTGCGGTAGTCTTAAAACAGTCTGGGAAGACCCTTGTATCTAATGATGAGTTTACTATGTCAAGAATACTACCAATTAGCACGCCTGATACTTCTTTGAAAAAACTTGTTGGTATTGGGTCAAGGACGCAGGTGGAGGGTCTCAGTTGAGAAATTATTTTATACTAACCAACGCCCGCCGTAGCATACGGCGGTGTAAGAATAGGAACGGAAAACGGTGAGAAAGGAATTCAGAAATCAAGAAGAAATAAATACTTCTTGAAAGACGCAGTTGTGAAATCAGGCTTTCTGAATTTACGTACTATGGCTATGGCATCCTGTTAGTTTTGTTGCATGTATGTTGGACTTCCTGGAAATGTGGACGGTAATATGACCATTTTGCCTACATGTACAGTTGTTATTTTCAGTGTTTGCTTGCAGTGCGTCTGATAGTCCTTTGTTGTGAATTTCCCATTGGGATTAATAAAGTATCTATCTATCTATCTATCTATCTATCTATCTATCTATCTATCTATCTATCTATCTATCTATCTATCTATCTATCTATCTATCTATCTATCTATCTATCTATCTATCTATTGTTCCACGTGCAGATCTTGTTGATGTAATCTGAGATAGCTGAGACGCACGCCCTCTGTTTTAACATATGCATCTACAATATGCTGTTGGAATAGTTTGCCGCTGGAGTGCAAAATACTAAATGTATTCCTCATTGCTAATCTGTACGCGTAAAATTGGCATTGAGTAAGCCTTATTCGCTTGGCGGTTCTTTTATCGGGAACATGTTGTAAATCTTTGTGCCAGCCAATGTCTCCGTAAGGGAATAAAAGTGGGTAAACCATAGGATCGCAATTCATATTGAGCGTGGAAATCTGTTTACAGGAGTTGCGTATGGGATAGATGCAAATGTCCCTTTCGGCAGGCGGTTCGCCATCTTCTCCGACGAAAATCGCTGCAACATCGGTGTGACATGTCGGGGCATTGTATTGTCGTAAATCCTGCCTAGGGTTTTCCTTGAAAACCATTCGTACAGATGCTGTTGGATTGGACTGAGCGATTTCATGCATGTGTTTGTATGATTTAGTGAAGGGGTTGATGGTTCTGAGCATGGAATCTAGCTGGAGAAGTAAATTTTTGCTGCATGCACAGTTTGCTTTTTTTTGTAAGCGTACTTCAGTAGCTTGCGCTGTGTCAAAAACATACAACTGTCCATATCCTGGAGAGGTTGAAGTGTTAGCGTATAGTGGAGTGATTTGGTGATAAATTTGAGCGTGTATTTTAAAACAGTATGGTCCGTGGCCAGGAGGTTGAGTTATTTGTGCACCCATGGAAGCATACGCTAGAGAAGAGTTGTATTCTTGAAGGTGTTCACGATAGATTTTAGCTTCTGATGTTTCCTGTGTAAGAAGCTGTTGTAAAGACACAGGTGGCTCCCGCAAAAGTGGTAAAGCTACTTTACCGTTGTGGCAGCACCTCGAGTACTTGTTGGATGTATTACGCTCAGCAGGCCAGTATAGTGCATGACAGTGTTTGCACTGCTGGTCTGGAGTCCCAATGTTGTACTCTTGGACAGGAAGACAGGAATTAGGTGAAGAAATACCTGTGGTAATGGGAAGAGGATTGTGTGTATGTCTGCTGAGACTGCGTTGGTTTGGAAACGTTGCTTTGCTGATGTCGCATTGCAAGAGTTGTGAATGAGTTTTGTTGTGTTTAGTCAGACAATCCTGTGCAGTGAACTTCTTATTGCATTTCTGGCACTCATATAGTTGCTGGGAAGAATGCCTTTTCTTGTGTTTAGCAAGTGAGGTTCACGTTTGAAAAGTTTTGTTGCAGGAATCACACTGGAAGAATGTATTACTGGAATGGGAGTCAGGTAATTTTTCAGCGGAGTGAATTTGTGTGTGTTTGTGAAGATAGTTCTGCGTTGTGAAATGTTTTGTGCAAGTGTGAGACTGAAACAATTTGTTATTGCAGTGAATTATCTTGTGTTTGGCAAGGCACGGGGAACGCGAGTCCGAAGGAGGAATAGGAATCGAGAAAAGCAGCGTGGGGGTGTATGGGAGGCCTCAGGCAGCATGGAGAAGGGTTTGGAAGAGCAGGAATAGCAATCGAGAAATGCCGTGTCGGCTGAGTGTGACTGCTTTTGAACAGGAAGCAGGATGAACCAAAAGAGAAATATATATAAGAGATAAATCAGGTAAATCTATCCTACCAGGGTTTAAGAGGATCAGTATTGGGGTGATGTACTATATTATTTCTAATATCATTAATTTTTTGATTGAAAAATACAGCAAAAGCCTCACAAGTTTCACTTGAAGTATTTTGGAGGCATTGAGTAACCTGGATTTAGCAGATGATCAGTTGTGGAGAATAAAACTCTGGGATTACTAGCATTGTTATGTATAATTCTAGAGAAATAACACTGCCTCTCAAGACGGACTATGTTGTTGTATTCTGTTATTTTAACCTTCAATATCTCATAGTGGATAATAAGTTTAGTTTTTCTCCATTTATGCTTCCATGATATAACAGTGCTAGAAGATTTTTTAACTATCTTTTCAGGTGTGACTGTGTCAGCAGTAACTCTCACCTTAGTATTAAAATCTTCCACCTTATTATTTACATTATCCTCACTATTGTAGTAAGCACTACAAACGGA
Organism: Erpetoichthys calabaricus; assembly: GCF_900747795.2. Lineage (NCBI taxonomy): Eukaryota > Metazoa > Chordata > Cladistia > Polypteriformes > Polypteridae > Erpetoichthys > Erpetoichthys calabaricus. The sequence continues at coordinate 154,179,894 of NC_041394.2, read as the reverse complement.
CTGGTTGCTTAGAACGTTTGTAAATTTTGAAGCTGCTGATGAATCAAAAAAGCGTTTTTTAACAATATGATTCTCACGAATATTTCTTATCATTATTTCTATTTTAAATAGTAAGAGAAAATGGTCTGATAGACCAATATCAACGATCTGCTTCACATCAACTTTTAGTCCTTTAGTAATTACTAAGTCTAATGTATGCCCTGCTTTGTGTGTAGGCTGACTAATGTGCTGGCTCAAATAAAAAGAGTCCAGGAGGTTCATGAATTCTTTTAATTTCGGGCCACATTGATTATCGATATGTCACCAACAATTAGGAACGTGTCATACTTCGTAATTACAATTGACACCAAATCTGAGAATTCCTCAAAGGAAGATGCATTGTATTTAGGAGGTCTATACACGAATAATACTAAAAACAGACTACAAAGCTTCAGAGAAGAGCAACTGAGCTGATCCCAGGGCTACAGGGGATGAGTTATGAGGAAAGGTTAAAAGAGCTGAGCCTTTTTTTCGGAGGTTCTTCTGTGGTGGCGATCCATGCCACTAGCACCTAATCAAGGCACCATGCAGTCCCCTGAGATGTTGGAATGAAGGTGGATATCTTAGCTATCCATGAGACCAACTTCATCAAATCTTATCATATGAAGCATGAAAACTAAGCGGTTTGATTTAGACACATTTATTTTAGGTAGAATGCAGTCCAGTGGGGGCTGGATGGACTTTTGGCCTTGGAATCCCAGCCCAACTGGAGTTTTTTTTTTTTTCCTATTCTCCTGGGGCCTCATGCATAACGCCGTGCATAGAATTCGCACTATAACATGACGTAAGCACAAAAGCCGAAATGTGCTTACGCACAGAAAAATCCAGATGCAGGAATCTGTGCGTTCGCCAACTTCCGCGTTCTTCCGCTACATCAGGGCTACTCAAATATAAATTTGAAAGGTCCACTTACTAAATTTCCATTCAGTCTGAGGTCCGGAAAAGTGACGGTCAAATTCCAAATAGAGAACTCCAAAAAAAGGCAATCTCCAAACTTTAGAACTATACACAAAAAAATGACATGGTAGGCCTTTTAGTGTGAAAGGTGACACCTTCTTTGTGCCACCAGTTGTTTGAACTTGGGCATAAAAGGTGTGAGGGCAAGGCGGAGGCACTGATGTAGATGTTCATTGGTGAGGGTGTTGCGGTATGTGTTTTTCACCATGTTCATAGTGGAAAAGGCAGATTCACAGCAGTACGTTGAAGGAAACATTGTAAGAATTTGAAGGGCCATCTTCTGCAGGAGAGGAACACCTGCCGCAGTAACCATCTTTGTCCAGAAGGTGATAAGGTCACATTGAGATTCCTGCAGTGCTAGGTTTTCTTGTAGCTCAATTAACTCTGTTTGCAGAGAAGCAGCACTGGCCCATTGGAAGACTTTTGTGGCTTCATTTGAGAATTCTGCAATATTTTTGACAAGAAATGGATTTTCGATGCACAGCAAGACTTGTTTTCCCAAAGGGAAATCTTCAAAGCGAGTTTGGAAATTTTTAATCAGCTTGTCCAGGAATTCAGCATAATTGTGATGGTGATGTTTTCCTGCAGTCTGATCCAAAAGTCTTGGGAAGTGAAGCAGGTCCTGCTGTAAGTCACATTTGAACACCTCCAGCTTCCTCTGGAAAGCACGGACAGCTAACATGAGGTCACACACTGTGCTGTTTTTGCCTTGGAGCTTCATATTAAGGTCATTAAGATGGGAAGTAATGTCCGTTAGAAAAGCAACAATTTCCATTTTCTCGTCATTCTTCATGAAATCCACAAACGGTTTGGCTTTTGCACTCTTCTGATCCAACAGAAATGTCTCCAGCTCTTTCCGCAGTGCCCAAAAACGCTCCAGTACCTTGCCTTTACTAAGCCACCGGACATTGTTGTGAAGGAGGAAATCATCAAATGTTGCATTCACCTCTATTAGAAATGAGCGCAATAAACAATGTTGCAAAGCAGAGGATGCTCTCAGATAATTGACCAGTTTCATGACTGTTGTCATGACTTCTGAGTACCTTTCTCCAAGGCTGGCACACAAAACCATCTGGTGAATTATGCAGTGGTATGCCATGAGGTCAGGGTGGTGAGTTCTCAAGCGTGACACTAATCCCCTCTCTTTCCCAATCATACATGGTGCGCCATCAGTAGCAATGGAAACAACATGCTTCAGGTCTATCGCTCTGTCTCTAAGCATCTGTGTCACTGCTTCATAGATATCATCCCCCCTTGTGTGTCCATGGAGGTTTGTGAGACCCAAAACATCTTCATGAAATTCTCCCTTTTCTTCATCAAAAAATCTGACAAAGACCATGAGTTGATTCATCCACAGCCAATGAAATGAATTTGGCTTTTTTTATAGCAGAACTAAGTTGTTCAAGCAAATCATCAGCGAGTATTTCAGCTCGTCTTGCAGCAGTGGAATCAGAACAGGGTATTTGGTTTATTTTCTGGATTATTTCATCCTTTTGAGTCCCTTCAAACAGAGCAGTCACCACTTCACTCATACACTCTTTGACTACTTCAGCATCAGAGAAGGGTTTCTTGTTTTTTCCCAGGACCCATGCTACTCTAAGTGAGGCTTCTGTTGCCCACTCCTGTTGTGTGGCTGATCTAACTATTACACTGCTTGTAGCTTCATATGATGATTTCAGCTGGTTTATTTTTATGGTCCTTACCTCTGGGTTCTGAGGGTAATTTTGTTCGAAATGTGCATGCTTGGTTTCATAATGGCGTTTCACATTACCACTTTTGATTATTGCTACCGTCTCGTTGCAGATTAAACACATTGGTTTTCTGCTTCCCACGGGGAGCACGAACGCATATTTTTCTGTCCACTCACTCTTAAATTTGCGGTTTTCAAAATCAACTTTTCTTTTCTTATCAATGTACTGTCTTGAGCCAGCCATCTTCACTTTCAGTCAGCAAAAAAAAAAAAATCAGTTATCTAAATTTGCACTGCCTGCGAGTGATGAGACTGCCTGTTCACCGGCCTGACCCAGAGCACGTGACCGGTACATAAATCTGGCTGCCGTGAATGAGCGAGCGAGCGAGTATTGGGGGGGGGGAGGCGGGGAGTAGTGGGAACGATACTGTTACAACTGCTGTGATTGGACATAGATGTAGCAACCAAACCGAGTAGAAACCTCAAAGACATATCGCGCGGAATCACAATTGCGCACTTCATTGAGAACTCATTTGGATTATGATTACATTTGCATGTTTGTTTTGGCGTCGGTCCAGATTTAACCGTATTTGGGTCCGGATGTGGACCGGAGTCCGCCTATTGAGTACCCCGGCGCTACATAAATCTCATTCAGTGTGGAAATAAACGCACGTGCACGCTCTTACTGTCCCGCCCCAACTCTTGCCAGAATTACGCCTCTTTGAATATGCAAATCAATATAAATAGCCCTTAAGCCCAGCGTTCTGTAAAAAGGCAATGGCAAAAGTACGAGGAAAAACAGAACAATTTCAGCGAATACCAAATGGAGGCAAAGAAAAACGTACTATTTGTTGGTTTAAACAGTTATATAAGCAACAAAAGGAAGCTGATCGAGTGACATAGTGTGTCGGAGAAACTCGAAAGTTCAAGTTTACAAAGTGGCACAGTGCCCGAAATAAAAAAGTTGTCACATATCAAATTCGGCGTCAAAAGGCGACTCGTAGCCCACTGTCTGAGTGTCATATGAAAACTTATTAGGATACAGTGAAAAAAAAGGCACACAGTGTGAAAAAAGCACATAATGTCAACTTTAATCTCGAAATTTCCACTTTAATCACGTAGTTTACTTTGTCATTAAAGTAGAACATAATAAATTTCATCTTAAAATCGTTTAATTACGATGGGATTTGAGAAACTAGTAAATTAAAGTAGCACGTTAAATGCTTTGTTGTGTATTTGATCTTATATGTGCTCTATGTGCCTGAATCACTACGTGCTCTTCCTCCAACAGGACACAGAATCCATTACATTCATAATATTACAGCTCTCTGAATAATTAAAATAATGAGAAGTATACGTGATATCATTTTCATGATGATATAAGTTAAAGCATGTTATTAAACATGGGAACACGGTGGCGCAGTGATTGTTCATGTCTTACAGCAAGATACTTGCTGCGCCATGCGCGACCTTCGATGAAATGCTTTATTACAGAAGTCTTTTTCAAACATACTAACCTCCAATTCCTGTCCTGACTTTTCTTTCTCCAAATACCCAATCGTCACACAATCAGCTCTGTAACAGACGTTAAGACATCTGTAAGCATAGAACGCCGATTCTTCAAAACTTTTAAGGAACATCAAAATATCTTTATAATGTTTAATTATTCTACCCATCTATCCTTCCAGTGTCGCACTAGCCACTGCATGAAAACAGCGCGAGGCAGGAACAAACCATGAACGAAGCTCAATCTTGCTAGCGCTGCGGCACCGTGTAGTTAAAGTTAAAGTTTTATCTGTATAATATAATCAACATATTTTGCTGCATTTCATCTTAAAAATGATATCGTCATCATATGTAAATACGCGCTTTATAAAGTGGCTCAGGTTGTGCAGTATTATAACTGTACAATAAGTGCAATGACCTCACGGTAACTTGCAAGTACAAACAGTTCTACTGTACAAGGAGCACTTGATGGACTGATTGAGTGGGTGTATAGTTCTTGGGATGAAACTGTTTGTGAACCGCGAGGTCTGAACAGGAAAGGCTGTGAAGCGTTGGTCAGATGAGAGCAGTTCAAATAGTGAATGGCTGAGGCAGCGAGTGCTTGATGCTGTATACTGATAATTCTCTTTCCGATCGTTGTAGATCTGTGATACACACTCAGAAAATGTGATATAAATACTCCGAGTGGTGCAGTGTGAGTAATATGGTAAAAGATGATCTGCTGTGGCAACACCTAGCGGGAGCAGCTTACAGAAGAAGAAGAAGAAGAAGGTGCAGTGAGAGTAACAACGCTAAAGCAGTTATTGTATTTAGAATAGTTTGACCATTTTGTGGACCATTATATTGTTACAGGTTAATTACAATCAGATGCATTAAATTTATGAACGATATGCGGTTAATTTCGGTGTATTTGATAAAGTCGCCGTCGTGGATGTGGATCTAAGAAAGGGTAACCACACAGGAACAGTAGCACTGCTTTGACGCTGAGTGCCGGCAGTCTGCAAAACCGAGCGGAGAACATTCGTACGACAGGGTATGAGGTACCGTGGAAAAGTGTGTGGCTTTACGCCAAGTGTAGGTTTTGTACATCGCGATTTGAATGTGGAAACGTTCTTACGCAACATTTCTGTGCATACACACCGTTTACACATGAGGCCCCAGGCCATCTAACCTTACCTTGTTTTATTGTTATTTATTCTTTTATATATTGCCTAATCTTATTTCTTTTCTCTTCTTGTAACTTTCTTTTGTCATCTTCTAAAGCACTTGAGCTACATTGTTGTATGAAAATGTTTGATATAAATAAATGTTGTTTTCAGTTTAAGAAAAAGGAGATTAAGAGGCTCTTAACTGTTACTTTAAAATGAGTTGAACAAGAACACGGGTACACAGTTTGAAACTTGTTAAGGGTAAATTTTACATAAATATTAGGATGTTTTTCTTCACACAGAGAACCATAAACACATGGAATAAATTACCATGTAGTGTGGAAGACAGTAGGACTTTAGAGACCTTCAAAATTAGACTTGATGTTATATTGGAATAATTAAGCGGATAGGACTAGTGAGCTTTGTTGGGCTGAATGGCCTGTTCTTGTCTAGATTGTCCTAAAATTATAATTTGCTGGATTTTAGGTACAGCTATTGAAAGCTTTACAGTCAACTTCCTTTTTATTTTTAATTATTATTTTTAACTAATTAAATTTAGTGTATGGTGTCCAAAGTATAAGATGCTTAAATTTATTGTTACCTCAGAAAAATATATTTAAGTTTTTGAACAAGTGGATTTTTTTTTTCAGTGAACAAATACAAATGTAGTAAACATTTATTCTGCTTTGGCCCTTTAGACCTGGGTTTCCATTTTACTCTCTTAAACCGCAAAATAAGCTAAAATCATTGAACTTATATCCTGAATACTTGTAATCACTCTTTCATATAAAATGTTATATTACAGTAATCCCTCCTCCATCGCGGGGGTTGCGTTCCAGAGCCACCCGCGAAATAAGAAAATCCGCGAAGTAGAAACCATATGTTTATATGGTTATTTTTATATTGTCATGCTTGGGTCACAGATTTGCGCAGAAACACAGGAGGTTGTAGAGAGACAGGAACGTTATTCAAACACTGCAAACAAACATTTGTCTCTTTTTCAAAAGTTTAAACTGTGCTCCATGACAAGACAGAGATGACAATTCTGTCTCACAATTAAAAGAATGCAAACATATCTTCCTCTTCAAAGGAGTGTGCGTCAGGAGCAGAGACTGTCATAAAGACAGAGAAAGCAAACAAATCAATAGGGCTGTTTGGCTTTTAAGTATGCGAAGCACCGCGGCACAAAGCTGTTGAAGGCGGCAGCTCACACCCCCTCAGTCAGGAGCAGGGAGCGAGAGAGAGATAGAGAGAGACAGAGAAAAACAAACATGCAAAAATCAATACGTGCCCTTCGAGCTTTTAAGTATGCGAAGCACCGTGCAGCATGTTGCTTCACTAAGCAGCTGCACAGAAGGTAGCAACGTGAAGATAATCTTTCAGCATTTTTAGACGAGCGTCCGTATTGTCTAGGTGTGCAAACAGCCCCCCTGCTCACACCCCCTACATCAGGATCAGAGAAAGCGCAAGAGAGAGAAAGAGAAAAGTAAGTTGGGTAGCTTCTCAGCCATCTGCCAATAGCGTCCCTTGTATGAAATCAACTGGGCAAACCAACTGAGGAAGCATGTACCAGAAATTAAAAGACCCATTGTCCTCAGAAATCCGCGTACCAGCAAAAAATCCGTGATATATATTTAAATATGCTTACATATAAAATCCGCGATGGAGTGAAGCCGCGAAAGGCGAAGCGCGATATAGCGAGGGATCACTGTAAATACATTTCTGATTTCTACTCTAAATTTAATTAATTTTGTAAACTAAAAGCAATGATATTTACTAGGCACTTACTAATTTTCTCAAAACACAAAGACACCTCATTTCACAACTAAGTCACATATAAGACATCAAAACAAAATCTCATTCTTAACAAATATTAATATATTCATTATATACATATCAATGCTCTAAATATGTGTTAAACTATTTTGTTTTATACTTACTTAGAAATATCTGAAACTGCAAACTTTTAAAAAGGTGCCAATAAATGTAATACAGCCCATTTTAAGAATCATTTAAAAAATACCTATTTTTGGTAATGTACACAAATATAGAATACCAATCCCACAACAAATTTTCTATACTTTATTCACAGAAATGTGCATACTAGCTTTCAGGAGATCATATTGTTATTGCAGGCAGTGTCATATGTTAGCAGTTAAAAGACTGAGACACACAGTTAACAACTGAAACCACACTACTTTTTAATAATTTTATTATAATATTATTATACATTTTTTAATAATTAATTTGTTGACACTCTTCACGTGCAATAAATTTATTGATCAAACATCTGTCCATCTTGTCAAATGTTATTCAGCCTGGTAGTAGCTGAAGGTATGTTACTCAGTCTATATTTTGTACCAAAAAGATTGTGAAAGTCAAAACAGCCTGATAATTTTGTAAGGGCAATATTAATTTATCATTGTGGTAGAAAATTATATCTAATTTGTTACACTTTGACCTGTCTTTGACTTGATACCATGCCTTAAAGTATATCTTTAAAATTAATTATCTTAAAAATTCATTTGGACAATAAGTAGTGTTCCATACTGCATATCAGAAGGTTTCAGAGATAATCAAATGTCATGACAATATGACTTTTCCAAGAGGAGAAAGTCAGTTTGGCTAACTTTTGTGGAGATATAAGCTTGGATTCTTGTAGGGGAAAAACAAAAAGAGTGGCCAGGATGTACCCAAGATCAAATATTCAGGAAAAAGAAGTTAACAACCAAATCCAAAAGAGGCTACAAGAAATTGATATCAAAGTCATTCAAGACACAAGAGGAAAAACAGCTTAAAAAAATTGCAAGAGATACGGACTATCTCAAGCCAGTCTTTTCTTTATTTTTCAACAAAGTGCTGTGATTTGCCTAGAAAGTATGGCCAGGCATACCGCAGAGTCATGTCCCCAAGCACATCCATAGCCACCAGCAAGAGTCGACGAGTGTAACCACAGAGAATTAAGGAAAACAAAAATGCTTAAAATATAGGGCAAATTAGGTCAGCAAGTTTTAATTGGTATTTCTCTGTAAGCTATTTGATCTTTCCCCAGAAATCTTATGGGAACTCTACATAGCTATATATCTATGGAGAAAAGAGCCATCCATTTTTCAATTCCAAAATGCGTAGCCTTGCAAAATGGGCATCCACCAAAAGAAAAAAAAAATCTGCACTGAATCAATGGTTAAAAAAAAAATACTACAGCTACTATTACTGAGAGAGATAGATAGAGAGAGAGAGAGAGAAAGAGAGAGTGAGAGAGAGAGAGAGAGAGAGAGAGAGAGAGAGAGGTTGGGGGTTGGGACCATGCACTGATACAGTGCATTGCCACACCCACCACACGACTACCCCCAAAACCAAATGAAGCAAAAAATATGTTAGTAAAAGAGTTTAAATATTCTAACACAGAAAAAATACAATAACACTGCAAAATGCATAATATAGTGAATATAATTAGTAAGTTAAATTAAAACTAAAAGATATTAGAGGTAATTACTGACTAACCTAAATTTTAAATCACATATTAATCAAATTATCAGGACAACATTTTTTCACTTAAGGAATATAGTAAAAGTTAGTTAACACTTGGGTGGCGCAGTCGTAGCGCTGCTGCCTCACAGTTAGGAGACCCAGGTTCGCTTCCTGGGTCCTCCCTGTGTGGAGCTTGCATGTTCTCCCTGTGCCTGCGTGTGTTTCCTCCGTGTGCTCTGGTTTCCTCCCAAAGACATGCAGGTTAGGTCAATTGGCGATTCTAAATTGGCCCTAGTGTGTGCTTGGTGTTTGTGTGTGCCCTGCGGTGGGTTGGCACCCTGCCCGGGATTAGTTCCTGTGTTGGCTGGGATTGGCTCCAGCAGACTCCTGTGTTCGGATTCAGCGGGTTGGAAAATGGATGGATGGATGGATAGTTAACACTTTTTTTTTAGTCAACTAGATTACTTTAACTCACTCTTCTCAGGACAACCCAAAAAAAGACATCAATCAGTTGCAACTAGTGCAGAATGCTGCTGCCAGAATCTTAACTAGGAAATGAAAATCCAAGCACCTCCAGTTTTGATGACTTTAAAATACTGCTTATGGTTTACAAAGCCTTAAATAATCTTGCTCCATCCTATATTTCAGAATGCTTGTCACCTTACACTCCAAGTCGTAACCTTAGATCTTCAAATGAGAGTCTACTTATAATTCCAAGAGCTAAACTTAAAAGAAGTGGTGAGGCAGCCTTCTGCTGTTATGCAGCTAAAATCTGGAATAATTTACTGATAGATATTCGCCAGGCTAATATGGTGGAGCATTTTAAAAAACTGCTAAAAAAACATTATTTTAAAATGGCTTTTTCATAGCTTCATTTTAGGGTATCCCTATTAAGCTGTATATGCATTGAATTATCATTTTCATCAAAGCTTCACAATCCATACTAATCCCTACTATTCTCTTCTGTTCTTTTTCTGGTTTTCTGACATTCTGTGCCAGCACCATCTGATCAAGGCAGCATGCAGTTCCTTCATTGAAGGATTGAAGTTAGTACTCCAGAGGTCCACATGGCCATCATCATCAGATTCTTTCACGTGGTCTCTTGGCACTGGAACCCTGCAGATTTTTTTTCTCTAGCCCATCTAGATTTTTTTTCTGTCCTCCTTATATATCCACCTTAAAAAAAGGATAAAGGTCAATGGATCTGTCTGGTTATGTCTCACAAACATTTGTAGTAATAAAAAGTATTGTATTTGTCATTCCAAGAGATGACGCATCACAAACATTTGTAGTAAAGTATTTGTAGTAATGCATTTTATTACTACAAATGTTTGTGATTTGTCATCTGTTCAAATGACAAATGCACTGCATTTTAGTACTACATGCATTGAAAATACATTCTGATAGATGGTGCACTACAAATGTTAACACTGAGATCTAAATTGATTATTTAGATTTCAACCCAGCTTACAAAAGTAGCACAGCTAAGACATATATGGTATATATATTCATAACATATTCATTTTATGCTGTTTCTTGTGTGCGTCCTTTGTTGGTATTGCATTACTGTCACTATTCTTAGGACACCTCCAAAAAAGAAATTAATTTTACTATGTATACATAACAATAAACATGAACTTGAAGAAAAATCTAGCACTAAGAAAACATACAGTATATAATGCAAGGAGAAACACTATACATAAAAGTAGACAAAACACAAAATCATGTAAATAAAAAGATAAATGTACTTTGTAATTTATAGTAACACATTATGCTCAATCAGTCCCCCTCAAAATATCCAAAACAATTACTGCTGCAGGCAGCAATTAAGATAGGTTAACTTGATTTGGATGCAGCAAGGAATCATTACAAGACACAAAACTTAAAGCTAATAACATTGTAAATTTGAGGTGGTTTTTAATCATTTTTCTAAGTGTTCCTTAAATTATATTTCTTCTTTTTTCTCACAGTTATTGTCTGAGACAGAGAAAGCAACCTGTCAGCAGCTGTGCTACAGGGCAGATAGCAGATAGTTTTTCATGCACTGTGCTAAACAATATTTGACATAATATTCCGTGTCTGACCTGTTGCAGGCCTCATAGTGAGGATGATCAAGGTGCTGGACAGTCTACTAAGGAGGTTTAATCCTATCAATCTTAAATTGAAAGGCTCCAACTTTCAAACATCTCTGCTGTTACTGCCAATGGGCAGGAGCACTAGCTTGGCAAGGCAGCAGTGACCCTCAAGGATGAGGGTCAGTACCAGTTCATAATCACAATCAAACCTGTTTATTTGTGCAAATTACTGAACATTAGAGTTACCATTCATTATAAAGTATTTTTGGTATTTGGTTCACTTTATTAATCCCTGAGGTTTTGAGTATTATAAATATATAGCGTACATTACTGCACTGTTATATTAAAATTGTTTAAAACATTAATTTAAAATTGGCCATGAATTTTAACAGTTACCTTTGACTTTAATTGTGTGTACTGTATTATATTTCTATTGTAAAATATTTTGAACTAAATTTAAACTGATTATTGACGATTTTTTAAAATAAAAAAAAACTAAATTAATTTATATATTAGTTTCTCAAAAATTGCAAACTTGTTAATGTATATATTGACTGTAACTATTGTTTAATTTTGTAAATAATGGCCTAGTTTTCCAGTATAATCCTTTCATATTGCTTTTACTCTTTTCTTTTTTTTTTGTCTTTGCGGTACATTATCAATTATTTTAATTACGCACGATACTTCTGAAAGTGCAACAGAACACGAAACAGAAGACAGGGGTTGTTTAAACAAATCTATATGAAAGTAAGTAACACTGAACAGCGCTTCTCACAATTACCTTGTACACACATGAACTACAAATCCCAGCCTGCCCACAAGTCAAATGTATAACGTAATCCCTATTGCTTCACCAGAAAAAGTGAGCCGTTCCAAATCACATGTCACAAATGACAGCCGTGTATTGGTTACGTTGTACTCACGCGATGGGCGTCTCTCGCTGTTGTACGGCAACAGAGTCAAGTCGGGTTTAGTTGGTTACCAAAGTAGGGTGAAGGTCTAATATCCGGGTACTGTCTGGTGTTGTTACTCAACCTGTCAGTTGCATTGCACGGAATTCAAAGTGAACGTCGATTGTTATCTTCTAAAGAAACAGGTAAGTCGAATTAGTTTTTTCCCTCTTGTTTACATCGGATGATATAAATTGCCAACAAAACGTTAGAACTCGCTTTGTTCCTGTTGTTTATTTTAGGGAGCTTGTCGAGGTTCATGTGGCTTTTTATCTTTTCTCATTTAAAGGCACAGTATTTTCATACTAGTTACAGAAACTGTTGTTTACTTAGATGTTTCATTGAGACACCTAAACGCCCAACTGGTCCTTATGGCAAAAAGGTGACGTTGCATATCGGTAACGGCTATTTCGACATGTGCGCAAGTGTAACGAATAAACTCAAGTGAGGAATATATGCGGAGGCCTCAATTAACTTAATATTTAGCTGACCTTAAACTAGTATTCTCAGAGACAGATGTACAGATTTGTCAACGATAGAAGTGTTCTAATTCGCACACCACTAACGTTCTAGTTTTGAAATTGTGTGCTGTAAACGAAATAGACACTCTCTCTTTAAGCATTTGCAGATCAGTTGTTTGCAACTTTCCATTTTTGGGTGCGAGTTTGCTAACGTTTATCAGGTGGAACAGATACGTTTTGGCATCAGTGCGCAAGCTCTAACCGTTTTTAAAATAAGAAAACCCTGATAAGGCTACACTTCATGAATGGAAACTATAGAATCCACCTGTTTAAGTGATTATAAATGGTTTTCGGAGGACTGTAAGTAAACCTGCACCATTCAGCTTGATCCGGAGGAGTTCTAAATTAACTAGACTTGGAGAAGATCCGATGTGATTATTTTATTTAAGTAATTTATTTTTTTAACAGGCAGATTAGTTCAGTGGAACTTTTTTTTTCATTTCGTTAGTTTGATTTAGTTTTAGAGTCTGCAGTAGCGCAAGTTTATGATTTTGACATTTTCTTAATGAGAAACCAATTCTAGCTGTTAATGGAATAGATCTTAATTAAAATGCCTACTCTGCCATGAATTTGCAGTCCTGGAAGTTGCTATTAGCGAATTTTAGTTCTGTATGAATTTCGAAATGAGATGTCTTTCTGTTCGAGTTCGTGTGTTCTTTTTCGTCATTTTAGTAGGCATGCCTCATGAAATTTTGAGCTATTGCTTTCATCTTCCCTGCTCTGTTTTCTATTTTACCGTGTGGTGCTTAAAACAAGGTACCCCTTGGTAGAGCAGCCAACTGGTCCAATATACACCCGTCTGGTATTTCCACAAGGTACCAGTGTGAGCAAAACATTAGAAAAAAATATGAGCTTACTTATGAAGGATAAAGTACGATTAATACACTTGCATCCTTCACTTTTAAAGAACTGAAAGATGTACACTAGTAGAAATTTTTAGGTTGGAGTACAGTATAAGTAAATCTTTTAATTATCCACGTACCTAATCAACTGTAAAAACTGGCACCTGTATGGGACATTTGTTTGAGTGAAAGATTGTGACCACAGTATACACTCCCAGCACTTCTGTCACACTACAGATCACAATTATATAAAGGGTGTTTTTATAATAGCGTATTAATATTTACTTAACGATATTGATATATTATACTTTGCTTCTTATTCCTTTTTTATCACAAATGCCACTTATTTTTGGTGAACAAAAAATAATGCCAACCACTACTACTTGTGGGTATTTTAAGACACTTCTAAGATGAACAATTTAGATTTTATATGGGAATAAATAGTGGTGACATGTTTTGTAAATTTCTTCAATCCTTTGAATTCCTGCTGTAAATTATTTGTTTGCTAAACTTACTTAAGAGAACAATAGAAATTTTTCATCTCTGCAGTTAGTTTACTTAAATTCTTGTTTTTTTTTTTTTTCTCAGGCATTTTTGGGTAGTAACAAATCTTAAGTACCCCAAACTCATCATCTCTGGACATTAATGAAGTGATTTTTGTGCAACTGAAACCAGTTGAACTAGTCGTAGACACAGCAGGATCTGTTCTAAGCATGTTTTTCTGACCAGTTTTTATGTTTCAGTGTATAAAGTGTGCTGTGGAAAGAGGAACTAAAATCTGCTTTTCTTAAGTAAGAGTTTGTCTGTAAAAAGCGCTTTATATTAAGTGCTAATTTTTAATTGTGTTATGTAACTTAATTATTTCCTCCTTTAAGCTTAGTTTCAAATTTTTTATTTTATTTATCCATGATCACTGCTCTTAGCTTACATGACCAATACCCACAGAGTATACTCATATATAATTTTACTAGGGGGCTTCGCTCGCCAACCCCTGTCGTTGGGTATCCTGAAATATATTGATGTATGTATGAGATAGATCGGAGTGTAAAGGTGTAGATGTCGCACATAGGAAGTAAATAACCCATAGCATGGCACATTACAAAGATTTATTGGAATATGTTTTCATGAACAACATTTGTAGTAAAGATGGTGTGTTGTCCTTGAATGAGTTTGACTCCATTAGTTCTCCGTTGTTTACCGTTAGTAATATGAATAATTGCACTTACTGTTAATACGGAGCGTTTTCTGTGGTTGTACTGTTAATAATGCATCACTGTAATGTGATTCACTTATGCTGTATAGTTTGGACGTGTGAGGATGACGTACGTTCAATACGGAGCGTTCGTTTATTCTTATTACAGTTTGGACGTGTGAGGATGACGTACGTTTAAAACGGAGCGTTCGTTTATTCTTATTACGCGTTGTAGGTGCCTTCGGCTTTCGTACTAACTCGCGCCTTCCGTACTATTTTATGCTGTGTATGGTGAACCTTTGTGGACTCCGTACTTTTTCCCGTTTCACTCTGGGGCGGGGGGGCTGAATCCTCTTTTTTGTGTGGCTGTGTCGCTACCTATGGGTGTGTTGCTTCATTTCTTATTTACGTTAGTTGAGCTCCTTTGTTTTTGAGCCATGACGCGTTGTAGGCGCTTATTTACGTTAGTTGAGCTAATATTATACCTCCGGTGCCGTGTGTGTGTTTCATGTGGTAGTCGTTGTAGGCACATGCGCCCTCCATAACATCTCAGGTTTGACTATGCTGTGTTTTGTGGACGTTTGGGGACGCCGTACTCTCTCCGGTTTGATTGTGGGGCGGGACGCTGAAGCCTGTTGTGTTTGTTTTGTCTGTGAGCACTCATATTGTTGTATTACTGTAATGTGATTCACATATGCTGTGGAGTCCGTATCTCTGGGGCGTCTGTAACATCTCAGGGGTCTGCCTGCGCCCCTGTTGTGTTTGTCTTGTCTGTGAGTACTCATTATTGTATTACTGTAATGTGATTCACATATGCTGTGGAGTCCGTATCTCTGAGGCGTCAGTAACATCTCGGGGGGTCTGCCTGCGGTGTGTTAGATGCGCGTTGTAGGCGCACGCACCTTCCGTACTATGTCGGGTTTGACTATGCTGTGTAGTGTGGACGGTTAGGGTTCCGTATTGTCTGTGCTCAGTTGAGCTCCTTCATTATTGAGTTGTGACTCCTTCGTTCCACGTCCCAAGTGCCAGCTTCTGTAGCCGAGGATCGGATTGCCAAGGTCCCTGCCTTCGGCCACCACCCAACTCACACTGCACCCGACCTCCTTGGCCCCTCCCATAGGTGGTGAGCCCATGGGAAGGGGGACCCACGTTGCCTCTTCGGGCTGTGCCCGGCCGAGCCCCATGGGTGCAAGCCCGGCCACCAGGTGCTCGCCATCGAGCCCCACCTCCAGGCCTGGCTCCAGAGGGGGGCCCCGGTGACCCGCGTCCGGGCGAGGGAAACGCCGTCCAAATTTTTTATTCGTCGTAGGAGGTCTGTTGAACCGCACTTTGTCTCATCCCTCACCTAGGACCAGTTTGCCTTGGGTGACCCTACCAGAGGCATAAAGCCCCGGACAACAGAGCTCCTAGGATCATTGGGACACGCAAACCCCTCCACCACGATAAGGTGGCGGTTCGAGGAGGGGGACCGGAGGGTGTGTTCCAACTACAGAGGGATCACACTCCTCAGCCTCCCTGGAAAAGTCTATTCGGGGGTTCTGGAGAGGAGGGTCCGTTGGATAGTCGAACCTCGGATTCAGGAGGAACAGTGTGGTTTTCGTCCTGGTTGCGGAACAGTGGACCAGCTCTACACCCTTAGCAGAGTCCTGGAGGGTGGATGGGAGTTCGCCCAACCAGTCTACATGTGTTTTGTGGACTTGGAAAAGGCGTTCGACCGTGTCCCTCGGGGAATCCTGTGGGGGGTGCTCCGGGAGTATGGAGTACCGGACCCCCTGATAAGGGCTGTTCGGTTCCTGTACAACCGGTGTCAGAGCTTGGTCCGCATTGCCGGCAGTAAGTCAAACCCGTTTCCAGTGAGAGTTGGACTCCGCCAGGGCTGCCCTTTGTCACCGATTCTGTTCATAACTTTTATGGATAGAATTTCTAGGCACAGCCAGGGTGTTGAGGGGGTCTGGTTTGATGGACTCAGGATTGGGTCACTGCTTTTTGCAGATGATGTTGTCCTGTTTGCTTCATCAGGCCGTGATCTTCAGCTCTCTCTGGATCGGTTCGCAGCTGAGTGTGAAGCGGCTGGGATGGGAATCAGCACCTCGAAATCCGAGACCATGGTCCTCAGCCGGAAAAGGGTGGAGTGCCCTCTCAGGGTAGGGAGCGAGATCCTGCCTCAAGTGGAGGAGGTCAAGTATCTCGGGGTCTTGTTCACAAGTGAGGGAAGAATGGAGCGTGAGATCGACAGGCGGATCGGTGCGGCGTCCGCAGTGATGCGGGCTCTGCATCAGTCTGTCGTGGTGAAAAAGGAGCTGAGCCATAAGGCAAAGCTCTCAATTTACAGGTCGATTTATGTTCCTACCCTCACCTATGGTCATGAGCTGTGGGTAGTGACCGAAAGAACAAGATCGCGAATACAAGCGGCTGAAATGAGTTTCCTCCGCAGGGTGTCTGGGCTCTCCCTTAAAGATAGGGTGAGAAGCTCAGTCATCCGGGAGGGGCTCAGAGTAGAGCTGCTGCTCCTCTGCATCGAGAGGAGTCAGATGAGGTGGCTCGGGCATCTGATCAGGATGTCTCCTGGACGCCTCCCTGGTGAGGTGTTCCGGGCACGTCCAACCGGGAGGAGGCCCCGGGGAAGACCCAGGACAGGCTGGATGGACTATGTGTCCCGGCTGGCCTGGGAACGCCTCGGGATTCTCCCGGAAGAGCTAGAAGAAGTGGCCGGGGAGAGGGAAGTCTGGATATCTCTGCTCAAGCTGCTGCCCCCGCGACCCGACCTCGGATAAGCAGAAGAGGATGGATGGATGGACTCCTTCGTTCTCGGTGGATCAGACTTTGCTCGCTGTCGGCGCCTGCGCACTATGTCACAGTAGCAAATGCTACCATCCTCGTTCGCTGTGAACTTTGTGTCCAAGGTTTTCTGGTATTCTCCTGGTTTTGTTTTTAAGCTGAGTAAGCGTGATGTGGTGCTCTCAACTAACTGATTTGTTCGTGTGATGTTGAGGTTATCATGCTGAAAATCAGTACAGCACTTGGATAAGATGGTACTGTAGTCCAACATGAAATGCAGGAAGCGAACAAATTTCTCAGTCTTCATCGCCTGCACCACCCCCTTAGCCTTGGCTGCATCCTCGGACTTGACATCACTTCCTCCTGCCATGTTCTCCATATGAACAACAGTAGGAGTGTAATTTTTTTCCACATCCTTCAGACATCTCAGCCGGCTTGGAAGCCACCGTGTGCTCTTCAGGCCACTGAAATGTGCCAGTTTCTCATTTAGCAGTTCACTTATTTTGCGATTTTGCGAGCCCTGATTAGTCAGTCTTTTCAGATATTCCTTTTACATACTAGTTTTTTTGTGTGTTATGCTGTGAAAAACTAAAAATTTGTTTCAAGCTTGCTTAGTTATTATCCATAGGCATTGCAGCACTTACAGATCTTAGCTTTGTACAGGGGTTGGCAACCTTTTTAAAGCAAAGAGCTATTTTATCGTAAATGTTTGACCTAAGATTTACAAAAAGCCACACTGGGTAGAGAAAGGAAGCTTGAGATAAGATGTTTTTTTAACGCAATACGTATATATATATATGCATTTAACACAAAAATTAAAACTTCAAGTACATAGAGAAAATAAAAAATTTAATGAGACTTTTGACGCTGCATTTCCGCACAGAGTTCTTTCATGTTCTGCGAGTAGTTGGAAGTCTGCAATTTTAAACATAATTCCAAGCTTACATCATTAAGCTGACTTCTTAGCTTGCTTTTGATATCATTCATGTTGGAGAACGTCTACTCACAATAAGTGAACCCAAAAATTGTCAAAATTCCAAATGCTACTATTTTGAGTTGATGATAATAATAGTCTAGAACTATGCTGTTCCATGTTTTGAAAGTCAGTTGGTCCTCCTTTCGACAGTTGGAAAGTTCCATCCATTACTGGTTCATGGCTAAAGTCGCCTTTTCTCTATCCAGGTTTTCTAGTTCCACTTGTTAATCTTGAAGACCACAAATATTTGTTTTTAAAGTCTGTTTGTTGTAGTTCAAACTGAACTCTGTCAACTGTTTGAAATGGCGAAAAATGTATTCAATTGGCATTCGCTACAAGTGGTTTTGTCAACAACAAAAGTGTGTTTTCATCTCTAAAATCTTTTAATTGAACAGTAATTGAATCATGCATTTTTGCAATAGCTGCCAGAAAAAACTTGCTATCAATGACACTTCCAGTAGATTCCAGATGATTTTTAAAAATTTCAGAATGAAACTGATTTCCACTTTACAAGTCGTTGTTCAAAGGAAAGGATTGCTTCCAGAAGTGTTTTTGCAGTGTTACCTCTACCTTGTAGCTTCTGATTCAGGTGGTTTAAATGCGTCCTATCAACAGCAAAATAAAATTTCTGTAACCATTCTTCATCACTTAACTCAGAATATTTGTGTCCCTTCTGATTTAAAAAGATCTTAATGTTCAAGGCATGAAGCAAAATATTTCATAACTGCTGTTCTGGATAACTAACAAACTTCTTTGTGCTAAAGAAGCTCAGAGTATTGACTGTTTACTTCTTCGAGAAAGGTACAAAACTGTCAATTAAGTCCTTTTGCCATTGTTTGGGTGATTATTTTTACTACCAAATCCATCACCTGTACAACTTTGGGAAATGTCTGTGCATGTAGCACTTAATGATGAATAATTCAATGAAATATAAAAATATTGTGCTCCATATTTTGTTTGAAGAGGGTAACAAAGCCTTTATTTTTACCCATCATACTGAGTGCTCCATCTGAAGCAATAGATACCAATTTGTAGTTGTCAATTTCCCTAACAGTCAAATTCCAAAATTGCTACAGAGATATCTTCACTTGGAGTTTGTCCTTCAAGAGGTATCAAACCCAGTAATTCTTTATGGTGACTTTTATCGGAAACATTCCAACACAGAAGACTATTTTGTGTGATTTCCTTAACGTCCCATGACTTGTCACATGCCAAAGAAAATACACATTCTGATTTTAGATATATAGATAGATACTTTATTAATCCCAAGGGGAAATTCACATACTCCAGCAGTAGCATACTGATAAAGAACAATATTAAATTAAAGAGTGATTAACAATGCAGGTATAACAGACAGACAATAACTTTGTATAATTTTAACGTTTACCCCCCTGGGTGGAATTGAAGAGTCGCATAGTGTAGGGGAGGAATGATCTCCTCAGTCTGTCAGTGGAGCAGGACAGTGATAGCAGTCTGTCGCTGAAGTTGCTCCTCTGTCTTGAGATGATAATGTTCAGTGGATGCAGTGGATTCTCCATTATTGACAGGAGCCTGCTCAGTGCCCGTCTCTCTGCCACAGATGTCAAACTGTCCAGCTCTGTGCCTGCAATAGAGCCTGCCTTCCTCACCAGTTTGTCCAGGCGTGAGGCGTCCCTCTTCTTTATGCTGCTTCCCCAGCACACCACCGCGTAGAAGAGGGCGCTCACCGTAACCGTCTGATAGAACATTGCAGCATCTTATTGCAGATGTTGAAGGATGCCAGCCTTCTAAGGAAGTATAGTCGGCTCTGTCCTTTCTTACACAGAGCATCAGTATTGGCAGTCCAATCCAATTTATCATCCAGCTGCACTTCCAGGTACAGTGGAACCTCAGTTCACGAACGTCTCGTTACACGTACAAATCGGTTTACGACCAAAAAGTTTGCCAAACTTTTGCCTCGGTTCACGACCACACACTCGGTATGCGAACAAGCCAGTTTCCCTTTCGGTTTGTACATGTTCAGTCTCTCCCTGTGCATTTCATGTGCAGCTAGCAAGAGAGCACGACGCACACACACGCACACACACACACACACAGGCAGCGGGAGAGAGAGAGAGACGCGCACACACACACACACACAGGCAGCGTGAGAGAGAGGGGGCTGGACGTATAAGATAGGAAGGCAGTTAAAGAATGCACTGGGCTTGATTTTGTTTTCACTTCTGTTTACAGCGATTGGTTCATAGCATGCATTGTTGCAATGTTACTTTTCTTGGTGGTTTATTAAATTACAGATTTTTTCAAATGTTCATTTTTTTCCCTGTGCTTAAAACTCATTAAAAAAAAAAAAAAAAAAAAAAGTGTTTTTAGCCAGCGGTTGGTAGCGCTATAGTGCGAACTATCGCTGTGTTAGTTCTCTCTGTTGTTCAAGGTTTTCTCAGTGTTATTCAATGTTTTTACATTTAGTTTACTATTACGCTGTGCATTCTATGTTTTAATTAACTATATTTGTGCTTAAAAACTTAAAAAAATATATATATTTACATACAGTTCGTATGGTCTGGAACGGATTAATTGTATTTACATACAATCCTATGGGCGAAATTGCTTCGGTTTACGACCAGAGTTTTGGAACGAATTATGGTCATGAACCGTGGTTCCACTGTATTTATAGGTCTGCACCCTCTGCACACAGTCACCTCTGATGATCATGGGGTCCATGAGGGGCCTGGTCCTCCTAAAATCCACCACCAGCTCCTTGGTTTTGCTGGTGTTCAGTTGTAGGTGGTTTGAGTCGCACCATTTAACAAAGTCCTTGATTAGGTTCCTGTACTCTTCCTCCTGCCCACTCCTGATGCAGCCCATGATAGCAGTGTCGTCAGCGAACTTTTGCATGTGGCAGGACTCTGACTTGTATTGGAAGTCCGATGTATATAGGCTGAACAGGACCGGAGAAAGTACAGTCCCCTGTGGCGCTTCTGTGTTGCTGACCACAATGTCAGACCTGCAGTTCCCGAGACGCACATACTGAGGTCTGTCTTTAAGATAGTCCACGATCCGTGCTACTAGGTATGAATTTACTCCCATCTCTGTCAGCTTGTCCCTAAGGAGCATAGGTTGGATGGTGTTGAAGGCGCTAGAGAAGTCCAGAAACATAATTCTTACTGCACCACTGCCTCTGTCCAAGTGGGAGAGGGATCGGTGTAGCATCTTGATGATGGCATCCTCCGCTCCCACCTTCTCCTGGCATGTGAACTGCTGAGGGTCGAGGGTGTGGGGAACCTGTGGCCTTAGGTGGTGAAGCAGCAGCCTCTCCATGGTCTTCAGAGAGACAGGCTGGAAGTCATTCAGCTCACTAGGACGCGATACATTTGGGACTGGGGTGATGCAAGATGTTTTCCAAAGCCTCGGGACTCTCCCCTGTTCCAGGCTCAGGTTGAAGATGCGCTGTAGAGGACTCCCCAGCTCCAACGCACAGGCCTTCAGCAGTCGTGGCAATACTCCCATCTGGACCTGCTGCTTTGCTGGCACAAAGTCTCCTCAGCTCTCTGCTTACATGGGCTGCTGTAATTGTGGGTTGAGGGAAACTCTCTACTATGCTGGTATAAGCAGAAGGATGGGTGGAGGGTACAGTACTCTGAGGTGAGAGTAGGTTAGGGTGGTCAAACCTGTTAAAAGAAGTTGTTCATCTGGTTTGCTCTCGTCACGTCTCTCTCGATGGTGGCACCCCACTTTGAGCTGCAGCCAGTGATGATCTTCATCCCATCCCACACTTCCTTCATGCTGTTATTCTGCAACTTCTGCTCCAGCTTTCTCCTGTACTGCTCCTTCACCGCCCTGAGCTGGACTCTGAGTACCTTCTGCACACGCTTGAGCTCATGCTGATCACCGCCTTTAAAAGCCCTTTTCTTCTGGTTCAAAAGGCCCTTGATGTCACTTGTAATCCATGGCTTGTTGTTAGCATAGCAGCGTACAGTTCTTACTGGAACTACAATGTCCATACAGAAGTTGATGTAGTCAGTAGTGCAGTCAACAACCTCCTCAATGTTCTCACTATAAGATTCCTGCAGAATATCCCAGTCCGTAGTTCCAAAGCAGTCTCTCAGAGCCTGCTCTGCCTCAGGGGACCACTTCCTGAATGAGCGTGTGGTTGTAGGTAGCTCCCTCATTCTTGGTTTGTAGTGAGGCTGAAGCAGAACCAGGTCATGATCTGCTTTCCCAAGCGCAGGCAGCATGGTGGTGCTGTATGCGTCTTTAATGTTTGCATACAGTAGGTCAATAGTCCTGTTTCCCCGGGTGTTACAATCCACATACTGGGAGAAGGCAGGTAATGTTTTGTCCAGCGTCACATGGTTACAGTCTCCAGCAATTGGCACAAGCGCCTAGGGGTGCTGCGTTTGCAGTTTAGCAACATCAGAATGGATGATGTCACTCGCTATCTCCACGTCTGCCCAAGGAGGGATGTAAACAATGATGTGTCCAAGCTCTCTGGGCAAGTAATAGTGACGCAGACTTACGGCCAACATTTCTATGTCCCTGCAGCAAGAGGAGATTTTAACGTTTACATGTCCAGAGTTGCACCACCTTGTATTGACATAGAGAGCGAGTCCACCTCCTTTCTGCTTTCCACAGGTATTTGCGTCTCTGTCCACTCTAACTGTGCTAAACCCGGGTAGCTCCATGTTAGCATCTGGGATGTTAGTTGTTAGCCACGTTTCACTAATACACAACAAACTGCATTCTCTGTAGGTCCTGACATTTTTCACCAGCGTAGCCAGTTCATCGATCTTATTTGGTAGCGAGTTCACATTTCCCAGGATCAAAGAAGGCACCGAAGGTTTGTAGCACCACTTTCTCGCTAGAAGCTTGGCTTTTATCTTAGCGCCGGCTCTGCTGCCATGATACTGTCTTCTTACCTCGTCAGGTAAATGGGGAACTACACCAGCGCAGGCATTTGTTCACAGCGCTTGAAGTTGACTACTTGAATAGACGAGTCTCGGCATATAAAAATCCATGTCCAAGTAGAAAAAAGTAGTAAAAATTGTCCAGGGAATGAGTCCACATAAAAAAGTGGTAGGAGTTAACAGTGAAATAGAGAAAAATACAAAAAAAAGGTAAAAAGATAAAGTCATACACGGAGCTGCTTGAAAGGCTGCCACTCGCGGCGGCGCCTGAGTCATTTTATATCATTAATCTGTTGGTCTGTAATGTTCTTGCTTATCTTAATGATTCTGTCATGAACAGTTTTTGCCGATAGTGGAGTATCTTTATTTTATTTTTATTTTTCAATCTTGATTTTTGAAGTCTGAGTAGAGATGTTTGGCTAAATTTAAAAAGCACCTTTTTTGTGTTTTTTTTTTAAATATTAAAATATGTATTCTCCATCCAGGAAATGTTTTTCCATGCTTTGCAATCTCACGAGAAAAAGCAAAACTCGCTATGGTCACATTACTTGATTGTATCCAGCTGCTGAATGTTGATGTTTATTATTGCAAAGAATATTTTTTTGCAAATGCATTGTGCTTTGTTAAAAAGTGACATTTGAGATTTTTTTTTTGTTATTGGATAACTTTTCAAGGCAAATTTTGTTGGAAGACCCATAGAGTTTTTCATAAAAGCATCATTTTCTTCCCATTTGGCTTTAAATTCAGTGTTTTCATCTTGTACTTTTTGCTGTATTCTCTTAGTTGCAATCTTGCCATTCAAGGGATGCGTAGCAGCACAACGGTGACTAATATTACAACATTGTTCATTTCTGTAGAAGTAGTCTTCACCATTACCCCTCTTTCTTTCAGTAATGTTTGTTTGGCTCTGCAGCTGTCTCCCCTTCACTCTCCACTTTACCACTGTAAGTAACTGTGCTGACCAAGCAGTGCAAAATGTGCTCACCACTCTAAAGTCAGCTGGCTGACCGGAGCCTGCTCAGTGCCCGTCGCTCTGCCACAGATGTCAAACTGTCCAGCTCTGTGCCTGCAATAGAGCCTGCCTTCTTCACCAGTTTGTCCAGGCGTGAGGCGTCCCTCTTCTTTATGCTGCTTCCCCAGCACACCACCGCGTAGAAGAGGGCGCTCACCATAACCGTCTGATAGAACATTGCAGCATCTTATTGAAGATGTTGAAGGATGCCAGCCTTCTAAGGAAGTATAGTTGGCTCTGTCCTTTCTTACACAGAGCATCAGTATTGGCAGTCCAATCCAATTTATCATCCAGCTGCACTCCCAGGTACAGTGGAACCTCAGTTCACGAACGTCTCGTTACACGTACAAATCGGTTTACGACCAAAAGTTTGCCAAACTTTTGCCTCGGTTCACGACCACACACTCGGTATACGAACAAGCCAGTTTCCCTTTCGGTTTGTACATGTTCAGTCTCTCCCTGTGCATTTCCTGTGCAGCTAGCAAGAGAGCACGACACACACACACACACAGGCAGCGGGAGAGAGAGAGAGAGACGCACGCACACACACAGGATTAACCTTAAAATGTTTATGAAGGCCTGGGAAGGTGTGGTGATGATTTATCAGAAAAAGTACATGAAAGAATTAGGAATCCCAATAAACGTTGAAGCGTACATCCAATGTCTGGTACTGAAGAAAACTCTGAAGAGCATATCATTTGACCGAAGATGTAATCTCATCGAATGACTTTGAGGAAGATGTAGATAATGCGGTTAAGTGCGACAGAGGCCTGTGATGAATTGGATATATTCTCATCTAGCTAAAGAAATGTCTAAATGAAAAATATTAACCCATAAATAAATTATCTTTACAAAAGTATTATCGAATAATATGTTAAGACATTAAAATGTGAATGCGTCTTTCGTTTTGAGAAGAGCTGCAGCCATGTAGTCAAAGAGCTGCGTGTGGTTTGTGAGCTGCTGGCTGCTGACCCCTGGCTTACTAAGTCTTATCACTTTAATGTTAACCGAATATTTACCTAACCTTTTCATGGGATACACTTAAATAAAACTTACCAATTTTGTGTAGGCCTTTGAATTGTGATTGAAAGAACACATCAGTGATATTCAGTGGGTAGAATTTTGGTTATAATTCCTCCCGAGAGTCAACTTTTTTCATGGTTTGCATGTTTAGACCACTTTTAATTCTTCAGTTTTTACTGGTGTAAATATCGTGTAACAAAACATGCAAGTATAGTTTTAAGTTGTTTGGCTACCATTGAAAAACCTTAGCCAATCAGTTTTATGGTTGTATGATCATTAATCTTTCAGTTGGTGGCTAAAGCAAAACTGGAACTTCACTACACATGAAGCCTTGGAGTTTATATCGTAAACATAATACAGTGGAACCTCGGTTTGCGAGCATAATTCGTTCCGGAAACGTGCTCGTAGTCCAAAGCACTCGTATATCAAAGTGAATTTCCCCATAAGAAATAATGGAAACTCAGATGATTTGTTCCACAAATGATTAATACAAAATATAAAGTAAAAATACATAAAACAAATTAACCTGCACTTTACCTTTGAAAAGAATCATGGCTGGTGTGAGTGAGTTTCTAAACTCTTGTGGGATTGCACCCAACGGGACGACACGTGGAAGAATGTCCCAAAGCAATCGCAGTCTCCCAGCGCTGTAGCAGTTCGCCGTAAAAGCGAATCCGAAAAGATCGCGGACATGCTATAAGCGCCTGCCATCGATGGGTGATATAAGGAACATTATAAATGTGCAGGGCCCTGCCTGACTGCTGTGTCTGTGTATAAATAACTGTGCTGTTGCTGTTTCAAGCTGAATAAAGCTGGTCTTGCTAAAGTACTGAGCCTCAGCTTCACGTTTTAGGGTGCAAGACGGGCACTCGCACATCACAGCACACACGCGCACGTGAGCGCACACACATAAACACACACGCGAGCGTGCGAGCGCACACAGTCACAATGCTAATGCTGTAGTAAACAGTATACACTCGTATGGATGTTGACTATTTGAGTGAGGCACGCTGACTTAGACGGAGAATAGGAGACGATTGCCCACAATCACGCAGCGAGAGAGAGAGAGTGGAACCATCAGCTCAGTTGTGATCACATGACGCTCAGCAGACAAAGCGTATACATACTACTCATACTGCAAGACCTCGCTCGTTTATCAAGTCAAAATTTATTAAAAATTTTTGCTCGTCTTGCAAAACACTCGTAAACCAAGTTACTCGCAAACCGAGGTTCCACTGTACTTCATGTTTCTATAAGCTTTTCAAGTTATTTCTCAGAATAAACTCAAGTAGTGTTATTAAATGGACTGGAAGGCGATGTGTGCTTTTACTAAATATTTAGGTTATGCTGTTTCTAAAGGAAGGGAACAATGTAGGGATTTTATCTCTTCAGCTGACCTGGTAGTGTCTGACAGTTAATAAGGAGATGTTGAAAGAACTCTGAGGTAACCTGGGCAGTCCAGTTCAACAAGTTCTCTATCTACTAGGGATCCTCCGATCAGGTTTTAAGGCTGATAACCAATCACCGATTTCAATCAGACAATTTGTTTCTTACTAAAACATGTGCTGTTGACACACAGCAACAAATAATAAACACAGTGCAAATGTTTAAAAAAATGCCTATTATTAACTGTGTAGCAATTTCAAATTTATCTTTTTCCAATTAAAAGTGTAAACTGCTGCATTTTAAACAAGCTTGCTGTCCAAACTCAAGTGGTGTATGTTTTAATTTAAAGGACAAAATAATGGTCCTGAATACCTTAAAGTAGCTTTTCTTGTTGTTTTGTCTAGAACAGGGGTGGGCAGATTCAGTCCTGGAGGGCCGCAGTGGTTGCAGGTTTTTGTTCCAACCCAGTTTCTTAATTAAAAAACAATCCTTGCCAATTATTTAATTTCATTGCGTGTTAGTGCTTTAACTCTGCTATATCAGGTAATTCTCATATCCTAGATTTTTTTTTCTTTCTAAGGATATCATCCAAATGATTTGAAGTCTAAAACAGACAAGTTATTCTCAGTGCTTCACTTTTTTTCTCTTCACTTTCCTTCCAAGTATTTAATTAACCCCAATAGTGCATGATAAATACACACAAGTGTAAATGGTAACAAGCTAAATGGAGAAATGCTGGTTTCTTTTGTAATTTGCATCTTATTGCTAATAAAGAGCAATTAAAAACCGAGACTACAGCTGTTTAAGACTAAAACAAGCAATAAGGGTTCAAAATCTTAACAAGCGAGACAACTAAAGTGAAGCAGATGTGTTACTTGAGCAATAAGAGCTTCTTATTAAGCAACTGGGTTGGAGCAAAAACCTGCAGCCACTGCGGCCCTCCAGGACTGAATCTGCCCACCCCTGGTCTAGAATGACTTCTCTTTGTTTACACTACAGGAAGTTTGCTGCAAAAGGGGGAAAAAAGATGCTTGCTGGCTCAACTACCATAATATGCTGCTTAAAGGAACACTGCAACTTAATTACAGTAAAACGTAGAAAGGCAGGGGCTGAAAATATTGTTTTTTGTGATTGGCCTTTTTACCAATAACTGATCAATTATTTATTTTTTTTCAGAGAAAATTGCCTGATTTTGATCGACGGCAGATCTAACAGAACAACTCTAGTTATTTTTATACAGTGGTGCAGGGGGCTATCCCTTGGAGTACGGAGTATATGTTTATTTATATCGACACTTTGTCCTGCCAGTCGACAATGGATGATATCGAGCATTAGCTCAGCCCTAGAATTTACCCTTTCAAAGTTGGGGGTAGCATCTTGCAGATTTATCTTCAACGTGCTTTTCTCAGTCCATTTCTTTCTGTCAACCATATTTTGATATGTAAAATAGTTACCACAATTTACAGCAGTGGTACTTTCCTTTAGACTGATTTAACACAGCCAGAAATTTGTTAGTTGGTAACAAAATTTCAATAGTTAAAAGGTAGTTTCACATTTATTTTTTTATTTATATATTCATCTGCCAAATTTTATCCATTAGTGATCTTGCATATTAATTGTTTATATTAAAAAGCATTAAGATAACAGAAGATAATAGAAATGTTCTTTTTTGATGCAATCATGATTTAAAATAATGAAAAAGTAGAAAAAAAAATACAAATGCTCCACTGTAACCTGTGGGTCAGCTTCTTGCAGTACCGTAACCAAGATGAGCGTGGCAGTTAAGGACAAAAGACACCAAGCAATGGAATGGTGGAAAGGCAAGTGCTTTTATTATAAAAAAAAAAAAAAAAAATCCACAAAACAAGTGTCCCAAAATGCAGTGCTCAAAAATGTTCAATAAATAAATTGTCCATAAAGTGCTCATTTGGAGGTTAAAATCAATAAATACAAAATTCTGTTAAAAATACGGTTAAAACAACGCAGTGCAGGAAACTCATTAAAAAAACCAAAAGCCCTGGTGCCTTCCTTTAAAACTTGTGCCTCTCCGGCTTATCCTATTCGGACCTTGCAGCCTGGAAAGACGTCAGCCAGCAGGTACAGACACCCATCTCATTTGGCCAGAGTCCCCTGCTGCCAATCCCACGGCATCCCGCGGGCAACCACTGAGCACTGCTCCTCCCAAACCAATGCCAGTTCAGGCTCCACCGTGCTCAGGTGCTCTGTAATTCCATTGCTGCTGTCTCAAAGGATCCTCCCGGTGAGAGCACCTCCTGAGTGATAACCACTTACTCCTCCTTGGGGCTCTATTCCTGTCCACCTGCTTCCACTCTGTTCACCAGCTTGTTTCCTCTCTTTCTCCTGCCTGCTTCTTCGCCCATCTTTTAACCTCCGCTGTCTTCTTGACTTTTTTTTTTCTTTCCTTTCTTTTGATCTTGCGCTCCCCTTTATAGGGTGTGGAGCTGTTGTAGGTGTGATCGCTTGATTCTGCCCCAGGCTGATGATAAGGCAGTCTGACTGCCTGCATGTGCCAGCAATGCAATGCAATGCAAGGACAGCTGACTGCCTAGCACCAACCCAGAGATGGAGTGTCTTTGGCAGACTGCTTGCACCTGGTCCCACTCCCCAGTGCGAGCGCTTTCATTATTTATTAAATTGCCCAGTTTTTCTGAGTTGTGGACCCGTCATACCACATGCAGTACCAAAGTATATTCCCCTAAGTGCTTAACTGATGGTTGTAATTAGTAATTATATACTTGGTTATATAGTGCTTTGCTCAAACTTGACAGAAAAAAAATACTCCAGCTTGGTACTAAGAAATTAGTATTGTTCAGGCCAACACATTAGCTCCTCTGCTTTGTTATGTAGTTGTCATTTCCAAAATCTGCCTCCACTATCCACCACACTATCCAAAATCCACTAAATATGTGGGTAAGCTTGAGAATAATAGATGGTCCTTTTTTGTTTCTGAAGACAGTATGTGAAGAAAAATTGGGCCTCTGTATTTTTCGTCCTGTTGAAGCTGTTATGTACATTGTGTTAGTGGATCTACTTTTTTGTGGTGTATGTATACTGTTAACCATTATGTGTGTGTATGCGCATTGATATGTTTTCTTAGATATACAACAAGTAAATAAAAAAAGAAAAACATGGAAAGCGGTTATGATATAGCGTTTCTTAATTTTATATAAGGTAGAATGTGTAAGACACAACAACTGGCAACAAGGTTTACATGCACCTTTGTTTTCACCATACTATCGAACCAAAAACTGAATTTGTACGGAGCTATTTGAGAGCTATTTTCAAGAAAGCAATGGGGAGGAACGAGCGTCGAAAAACAGGTGCATTCACAGGAGTCTCTTTACCCAGGATACGCAGCGTAAAAAAGGAGCTGTGAGTAAAGCAAATTAAACAAGCAAAAAAAAAAAAAAAAAAGTGAACAGAGTAGAGAAGAAAATGTCTGGTTGTGTGGGGAAAATGGACAGTTTTGATAGTTCGGTGGAGGACTGGGCCACGTATGTTGAAAGACTAGAACAGTACTGCCTGGCGAATGAGATTAATGACGGAAAGAAAGTTGCCGTGTTACTTAGCTTAATGGGAGCTAGAACCTACAACTTGCTTCGCAGTTTAGTGGCACCTCAAAACCAGCCGAGAAAACATTCAACCAAATAGTGGAAGTCCTCCAAAATCATTTGAGCCCTAAACCGCTTGTAATTGCAGAGCGTTTTCACTTTCATAAACGTAACCAAACAAAGACGGAGACTGAAACGGATTACGTAGCAGAACTGAGAAGGCTCGCAGAGCACTGTGAATTTGGAGAAAACTTGTCAGATTCTTTAAGAGACAGGCTTGTGTGTGGATTGCACAATGAAAATATACAAAAACGACTCTTGACTGAGCGTACATTAACCCTACCTCGTGCTGTAGAAATTGCAGTGTCAATGGAGACAGCCGCTAAAGATACTCTTGAGCTGCAGCAAAAGATCGCGACAGAGTGTAACACACATAAATTGGAAGTGACACACACGAGAAATGCACCCTGCTACAGATGTGGGAAAAAGTCACACAATGCTTCGGAGTGCTGGTTTAAAAACAAAGTGTGTCATCAATGTCAGAAACCAGGGCATATTTAGAAAATGTGACAAAAAGTTCGCAAAGAATAAACAGAAACATAAAAACGTGCATGAAATGAATACTGCCACATCAGACTCTTCTGAACACAAGCTAGCTTGCTTTGATATCTATGCACTTAAAGAGGCAGACAGAGGAATCTTGTGGGTGTCCCTTGAAGTGGAAGGCGTGCCTTTTAAGATGGAGCTGGACATAGGGTCAGCCCTGTCAGTGATCTGCTATAAGGATTATAAGGAACATTTTGCACATTGCATCCTGGAGACAGTCTCTGTAATGTTGAAAACATGTACTGGTGAGAAAGTAGCACCCTTGGGAACAATTAATGTAAATGTGAAATATACAGGGAAAACACATACATTGCCACTTTATGTAATTAAAAAAGGGGGTGTACCACTGTTGGGACGTGAGTGGCTGAAGAAAATACAGTTGGATTGGCAGTCGATCAAAGCCATGCAAACAATAGAAAAATCAAACAACCAGTCCATAAATAACAGTTTTAAAGAGGTACTTTCACAGTATGCACAGGTTTTTTGGGATGGCATTGGCACATTAAAACATATGAAAGCCCAGATTGTATTAGAAGATAATGCAGTGCCAAGGTTTCACAAGGCAAGGCCAGTGCCATATGCCCTACGCCCCAAAGTAGAAGCAGAATTGCAAAGGCTAGAAAGAGAAAGCATACTGACAAAAGTGGAATGGTCTGAATGGGCAACACCAATTGTGCCAGTCGTAAAGGGTGATGGCACTGTGCTCTTATGTGGTGACTTTAAGGTGACAGTGAACCCAGTGTTAAAAACTGAACAATATCCCTTACCCCGTATAGATGATATATTTGCATCTCTGGGCAGAGGAGAAAAGTTTTCGAAAATCGACCTTGCACAAGCATACCTACAAATGGAAGTGGAGGACTCCTCCAAAAAGTATTTGACTATTAACACTACTAAAGGCCTGTACCAGTATAACCGTTTGGTTTTTAGAGTTGCTTCAGCACCAGCCATATGGCAGAAGGCCATAGAACAAGTCTTACAGGGCATTCCTGGCACTCATTGCTACCTTGATGACATTCTTGTTACAGGGGCTGATGACAGGGAGCATCTAGAGAATCTAGGAAAAGTCCTGAGCAGATTAGCAGATTTTGGCTTGAGAGTAAACAAAAATAAGTGTGAATTTTTCAAAAATTCCATTGAATATTGTGGACACCAAATTGATAAAGAAGGCTTACATAAATGTAAAAACAAAATTGAAGCCGTCCTGAAAGCACCGAAACCCCAAAGTGTGACTCAATTGCGGTCATTTTTGGGACTGGTTAATAATTATCACAAGTTCCTTCCAAATCTTTCGACTGTTTTGCATCCTTTAAACAGTCTGCTTGCAGTGAAACAGCATGGTGCTGGACTAAAGACTGTGAGCGTGCATACAAAGAGGCAAAATCTCTTGTAACATTTGACAACATGCTAACTCAATATGACCCCAACTTGCCATTCCAGCTTGCATGTGATGCCTCTCCTTATGGTATTGGTGCCTTTGTCACACAAGTTCACTGATGGTACGGAACGGCCAATTGCCTTTGCCTCAAGATCCTTAACTTCAGCAGAGCGTAATTATGCCCAAATTGATAGAGAAGCCCTTAGTTTGGTTTGGGGAGTTAAGAAGTTTAACCAATATTTATATGGGAAACATTTTACCTTGCTGACTGATCATCGACCATTGTTGTCCATCTTTAATCCATGTAAAGGTGTCCCAGGTATGGCTGCTGCACAACTTCAAAGATGGGCATTATTTCTTGGGGCCCACACTTACACTATTGCATTCAAAGGTACAGAGCATCATGGTAATGCTGATGGACTGTCGCGGCTTCCATTGGAGTTATCACACCCCAGGAATTTAGCAGAACCAGTAGACATGTTCCAAATGGCTCAGGTAGACTCATTGCCAGTCTTGTGCTCTGACATCCAGCGAGAGACGCGCTGCGACGCAACACTTTCTAAAGTTTATGAACTGACAGTTAAAGGCTGGCCATCCAAGGGTAATGCAACTTTATCAGCCTACTCATTACGACGTGACCAACTGTCTGTAAGTCAAGGTTGCATTTTGTGGGGCACACGTGTTATAATTCCACCAAAACTTCGCACCAAGGTCCTTGAGGTGCTACATGAAGGGCACTTAGCTGCAAGCCAGGTTCTTCATCTTTACTACCCCTATGTCTGGTGGCCTGGCATTGATCAGCAGCTGGAAGACCTCACAAAGACATGTAATGGGTGCCAGCAGACTCAAAGGTCACCAACGTCTGCACCACTTTACCCCTGGGAATGGCCCACCACCCCTTGGCAGCGCATACACATTGACTATGCTGGCCCATTCTTTGATAAGATGTTTCTTATTGTTGTAGATGCCCACTCTAAGTGGCCAGAGATTTTCTGTACCACTAAAGCAACTACCATAAAGACTGTGGAACTCCTATGTAACTTGTTCTCGCGTACAGGAGTACCAGAACAAATAGTAAGTGATAATGGTAGCCAGTTCTTGCCTGAAGAGTTTAAAACCTTCCTCAGGAAAAATGGAATACAACACATTACCACAGCACCATACCACCCTGCAACGAATGGTCTTGCTGAGCGTTTTGTGCAGTCCTTCAAACAGTCCATTAAGGCAATGTCCTCTGAAGGAATATCACTACAGCACAAAGTGTCCAAGTTTTTACTGGCTTATCATAACAGCACCCATTCGACTACCGGACAAACACCTGCAATGCTTTTTCTAGGCCGTCCCCTGAGATCCCGCCTGGACTTGATGAAAACTGACCTACGTAGGCATGTCCAACAGAAGCAGGCCACGTGGAATCAGAGTCAAAAGTCACAAATCCTGCGTACCTTTTGTGTGGATCAGAGAGTTTTGGCTCGCGATTATCGTAACAATGACCGGTCATGGCAGCAAGGTGTCATTGCCTCACAGACAGGACCACTTACTTATGCTGTAGACATTGGGGATGATGTTGTCTGGCGTCGACATACAGATCAATTGTTAGACACTACTCCTTCTGACAACCACCAACAGGAAGAAGTTTCTCAGCCAACTGCATTGCAGGACATGGCTGTACCAGAGTGTGATGGTCAGGAGTCCACCAACACCACAGACAACCAGGAAACACCGCAGCCTGAGAGTCAGGACTCAGTTGGTAGTTCTAGCTCAA
Organism: Erpetoichthys calabaricus; assembly: GCF_900747795.2. Lineage (NCBI taxonomy): Eukaryota > Metazoa > Chordata > Cladistia > Polypteriformes > Polypteridae > Erpetoichthys > Erpetoichthys calabaricus. The sequence goes on along the minus strand of NC_041394.2, from coordinate 154,146,124 downwards.
CATGCACTAGACGTTACCCTGACAGAGTTAGGAAACCTCCTAAAAGATTTGAATGTTAAATTTTATATGCAGTTATAGTTAAAAAATATTTGTGAGAATATATATATATATATATATATATATATATTTTTTTTTTTTTTTTGATATAGCTTCAGTGCTGCGTGGGAGGAGTTGTTATGTACATTGTGTTAGTGGATCTACTTTTTTGTGGTGTTCAGTGCATCCTGAAAGTATCAGTTTTTCCACATTTTGTTATGTTACAGCCTTATTTCAAAATGGATTAAATTAATTTTTTTCCTCAGAATATTACACACAACACCCCATAATGACAACGTGAAAAAAGTTTACTTGAGGTTTTTGCAAACTTATTAAAAATAAAAAAATTGAGAAAGCACATGTATATAAGTATTCACAGCCTTTGCCATGAAGCTCAAAATTGAGCTCAGGTGCATCCTGTTTCCCCTGATCATCCTTGAGATGTTTCTGCAGCTTAATTGGAGTCCACCTGTGGTAAATTCAGTTGGTTGGACATGATTTGGAAAGGCACACACCTGTCTATATAAGGTCCCACAGTTCTTGTCAGAGCACAAACCAAGCATGAAGTCAGAGGAATTGTCTGTAGACCTCCGAGACAGGATTGTCTCGAGGCACAAATCTGGGGAAGGTTACAGAAAAAATTGTGCTGCTTTGAAGGTCCCAATGAGCACAGTGGCCTCCATCATCCGTAAGTGGAAGAAGTTCAAAACCACCAGGACTCTTCCTAGAGCTGGCCGGCCATCTAAACTGAGCGATCGGGGGAGAAGGGCCTTAGTCAGGGAGGTGACCAAGAACGCGATAGTCACTCTGTCAGAGCTCCAGAGGTCCTCTGTGGAGAGAGGAGAACCTTCCAGAAGGACAACCATCTCTGCAGCAATCCACCAATCAGGCCTGTATGGTAGAGTGGCCAGACAGAAGCCACTCCTTAGTAAAAGGCACATGGCAGCCCTCCTGGAGTTTGCCAAAAGGCACCTGAAGGACTCTCAGACCATGAGAAAGAAAATTCTCTGGTCTGATGAGACCAAGATTGAACTCTTTGACATGAATGCCAGGTGTCACGTTTGGAGGAAACCTGGCACCATTCCTACAGTGAAGCATGGTGGTGGCAGCATCATGCTGTGGGGATGTTTTTCAGTGGCAGGGACTGGGAGACTAGTCAGGATAAAGGGAAAGATGACTGCAGCAATGCACAGAGACATCCTGAATGAAAACCTGCTCCAGAGTGCTCTTGACCTCAGACTGGGGCGACGGTTCATCTTTCAGCAGGACAACGACCCTAAGCACACAGCCAAGATATCAAAGGAGTGGCTTCAGGACAACTCTGTGAATGTCCTTGAGTGGCCCAGCCAGAGCCCAGACTTGAATCCGATTGAACATCTCTGGAGAGATCTTAAAATGGTTGTGCACCGACGCTTCCCATCCAACCTGATGGAGCTTGAGAGGTGCTGCAAAGAGGAATGGGCGAAACTGGCCAAGGATAGGTGTGCCAAGCTTGTGGCATCATATTCAAAAAGACTTGAGGCTGTAATTGCTGCCAAAGGTGCATCGACAAAGTATTGAGCAAAGGCTGTGAATACTTATGTAAATGTGATTTCTCAGTTTTTAAATTTTTAATAAATTTGCAAAAACCTCAAGTAAACTTTTTTCACGTTGTCATTATGGGGTGTTGTATGTAGAATTCTGAGGAAAAAAATAAATTTAATCCATTTTGGAATAAGGCTGTAACGTAACAAAATGTGGAAAAAGTGATGCGCTGTGAATACTTTCTGGATGCGCTGTATGTATACTGTTAACCATTATGTGTGCGTATGCTCATTGATAGGTTTTCTTAGATATACAACAAGTAAATAAATAAAAAAAGAAAAACATGGAAAGCGGTTATGATACAGCGTTTCTCAATTATATATAAGGTAGAATGTGTAAGACACAACAGAAGCTGATAGCTGTTATGGCTGCAACAATGCATTAGTCATTCAGTGATTTCTTGTAGCCATTCTGCTTGTTAGGAGTGATTGTGATCTTAATATAAATTTATGCAGATCACTTTATAAAGCATGTTTATGAAGGTCATAACAAGGTTAATGACCATATTGATATTACCTCCAAATACCTGGCAATACTGAAATGAACAATATCATAGTTGAATGAAATGATACTTCCTCTGCCTTAGCAGTGTGTTCATAGTTATTAATTTTGAGAAAATTAATGACAAATCCATGTTACCGCATTAATGTGTAGTTACTGAATTTCTTGTAAAGAGGACAAAAAAAAAATCCTATGGCTAACATTCAAGTGCAACTCCAAAATGTGTATGAGCATTAGCAGTGTCTGCTGACCTCTGAAATGCGAAGTATGGGAACACTGATCGGTTGTGTAGTTGCTGCTTGTAAATTGCCTCTCCTAAATGTAGCACAGGAACAATTGAGCTTGTTAGAGAGAATTGTGTTTTGACAATCTGAGAAATTGCTGCAGATATTGGAAAAGGTTGAACTTCTTGTCCAATTTTTTACACATTGTAGTAGAACTCCATCACACCAAAGTACTTTCATATTTATACAAACATTGTCTATACTGTCCACTTTAAGATAATTAGAATGCAAAATCTAGTGTTCTTTTAACTCTATTTATGAAATGCAAGTGGACTCACCGTGCCTTAACTTTTATTAAATACAAAAGGGCACAGACTTAAAGGTTAGCACTTAGCGGGATGATCATCATGATTGATTTTTGAATGGATTTCATGTATGCATTACAGACATGTAAAGTGTCCTAATTCAACTTTTCTCTTTGAAAGGCCATGTTTTCCAATTGAAGGCTGCATCATTGCACAATTTGTAGGGGTTTCTTGTATTCCAGATGCTCCATGAGCAACAATTGTAATGATATAGCAAAAAAATGCACATTAATTACAAACATGCATGTAGTAGCACTTAGGACTTTATACTCTTCTTTCAAATATGTTTGAATATTTACTTAATAATAATGAGTATTCAAACCCTACTTTTTGTATACTGTAACAGTTCTACTCCCCACCTCTAATTCATAGTGTTTTTTTCACCATGCTATCGCTTGTTTCATTCAGCACTACTACAGTATTTAACTTTTCTGCCTGCAAGACGCTGAAAGTAAACATATTTGCCACCAAATAATGGTTGGTCTCATTATTTCTCAAAAATAAAAATAAAATATTCATGTATTCTTTATAAGCTTGCATTATAGTTAAAGTAGGCCTTTTATTGTGTTTGTTTATTTACAAAACAAAGGTTTTTTTCCCAGATTTGAGATGAACTGTTTGGGATTTTTACATAATGTATAAAATATTTTAAATAAATATATGCATTTTTTGCTTGCATGCCGAGTCGCATGCAGACAGTCATTTTATGGCAAATGTGCATTCAAATCTGATACCTGCTTCCACACCTCAAATACAGTGAAGTTCCCTGTTGCATTGGTCATTCTATCCGTGTCAAGCAAAAAAAAACCAAAACTATTTATTGTAGCATTTTTAACACATTGTCAGGACTGCATTGACTGTAAGCATTCTAGTTCTCGATGTTATGCTCTTCACCTCTGGCTTGCTCCATGTACTCTGTCTTATCTTATTTTTTCCATGTGGAAACTGGCACAGGCTGTCTGTTAATTACTGCAATGACTTCCACTGTCAGATATATTTCTGACTCTAAAAATTGCCATTGACAGTGAGGAAAACTGTAAATGCCCTGTGAATGGTGGTTGATCTATTGGGAGCTTGTTTGTGTGTTTCACCTATTGCTTACTAGATTATCCGAAGAAGGGAAGAAGACTTTGGTTGTAATAATTAATGTGTATGTGAAATTTGACAGTAATCTACTTTTTGCTATAAAAATTTAAATAGGCCAATACGTCAAAGCTATATTAAGATATCTGCTAACAGAACTATTTTGTTGAAATTTCTGCACATTAATTTTAAAATATATAAGAACTTTAAGCATGACTACAGGTACAAGTGATTTCTTTCTCTTTGTTCCTTTTAACAGGTTTATCCCTTTTCAGTTTATTTGTGAAAAGTAAACACAAACTGGATACCCAGGAACATAAGGAAGGTACTGGTCAAATTATTGTAAGACATACAATCCAAATGGAGATCAGAGACCAAACAACAATAGCAGAGGATAGCCGGCAAACTGAGGTAAGTTGTACTTGCAGGGTTTGTTTGTGTTATACTTGGTAAGTGGTGTGAAACTAGAAAATTAGCTGTAATGGGTTTTTCATTGGATTGTCTGGTTTTACTCCCACATCATAAAACCTATGTATTGCATAAATAGGCCTCGTGTGGGTGTGTGTGTGTGAACATTTTGACTAAGTTGTGCCACTTGGAAGTGTCTTGGCTACTGTTATTCTAAATTTGATTTTTCAAGTAAGAAAATGGAGTATAACTGTAGTAATTTAACATGTCAGTTGAGTGCCCTGTTGTTGTGCTTCTGAGGCTGTTTTAATTGGTTCTGAAAACTGCTCAACTAGATGTCTTGTCCTTCCTTTTATTCTGCTAGGTCTGGGAATGGTTTAAATTAGATGTAACTGTTGAGGTCTATCTTGAAATACAATAATATAACTGAAGCCGATTCTGCTGGTTATTGATAGTATTAGATCATTAGATTAATTTTCTTTAGGATTTTTTTTTATTTTTTAAATCAGATGTACATGATTGGTTTAAGTACTAAGTTCAGGGTATGCTATTTATGGCTCTGAGCATGAAAAACATTTAACAAATAATTATGCATGGTGAGGGAAATATGTTTCCTTTGTTTTGTAGATACAGTGCTGTGCAAAAGTTTTAGGCAGGTGTGAAAAAATGCTGTAAACAAAGAATGCCTTCAGAAATATAAATAATGATTGTTTATTGTTATCAATTTACAAAATGCAAAGTGAGCGAACAAAAGAGAAATCTAAATCAAATCAATATTTGGTGTTACTACCTTTTGTCTTCAAACCAGCATCAATTCTTATAGGTACACTTGCACAAAGTCAGGGATTTTGTAGGATTATAGTCAGGTGTATGATCAACCAATTATACCAAACAGGTGCTAATGATCATCAGTGTCACATGTAGGTTGAAACACAGTCATTAACTGAAACAGAAACAGCTGTGTAGGAGGCTTAAAACTGGGTGAGGAACAGCCAAACACTGCTACCAAGGTGAGGTTGTGGAAGACAGTTTCATGTCATGGCAAGATTGAGCACAACAACAAGACACAAGGTATTTATACTGCATCAGCAAGATTTCAAAGCAGACTGGGGTTTCAAGATGTGCTGTTCAATCTCTTTTGAAGAAGCACAAAGAAACGGGCAACATTGAGGATCGTAAACGCAGTGGTCGGCCAAGGAAACTTAGTGCAGCAGATGAAAGACACATCAAGCTTATTACCCTTCGAAATCGGAAGATGTCCAGCAGTGCCATCAGCTCAGAACTGGCAGAAACCAGTGGGACCCAGGTACACCCATCTACTATCCAGAGAAGTCTGGCCAGAAGTGGTCTTCATGAAAGAGTTGCAGCCAAAAAGCCATACCTCCGACGTGGAAACAAGGCCAAGCGACTCAAGTATGCACGAAACATAGGAACTGGGGTGCAGAAAAATGTCAGCAGGTGCTCTGGACTGATGAGTCAAAATTTGAAATATTTGGCTGTAGCAGAAGGCAGTTTTATTTGTTGAAGGGTTAGAGAGCGGTACAATAATGAGTGTCTGCAATCAACAGTGAAGCGTGGTGGAGGTTCCTTGAACGTTTGGGGCTGCATTTCTGCAAGTGGAGTTGGAGATTTGGCCAGGATTAATGGTGTTCTCAATGCTGAGAAATACAGGCAGATACTTATCCATCATGCAATAGCATCAGGGAGGCATATGATTGGCCCCAAATTTATTCTGCTGCAGGACAACGACCCCAAACATACAGCCAAAGTCATTAAGAACTATCTTCAGCGTAAAGAAGAACAAGAAGTCCTGGAAGTGATGGTATGGCCCCCACAGAGCCCTGATCTCAACATCATCGAGTGTGTCTGGGATTACATGAAGAGACAGAAGGATGTGAGGAAGCCTACATCCACAGAAGATCTGTGGTTAATTCTCCAAGATGTTTGGAACAACCTACCAGCCGAGTTCCTTCAAAAACTGTGTGCAAGTGTACCTAGAAGAATTGATGCTGTTTTGAAGGCAAAGGGTGGTCACACCAAATATTGATTTGATTTAGATTTCTCTTTTGTTCATTCACTGCATTTTGTTGATTGATGAAAATAAATGATTAACACTTCCATTTTTGAAAGCATTCTTTGTTTACAGCATTTTTTCACACCTGCCTAAAACTTTTGCACAGTACTGTACCTTTTGTGCATGAATTTCCCCAGTTCCTCTCTCCTATCAATCCTGTGTCACTCTGTTTATGCACACGTATGTACTGTGCATGTAGATGTAAATAAGTGGAAACTATCTCTTTAATGTGGAAATATACACTTAATTTAAATGGTCGGAGAAAGCGTATGTCTTAATAAAAATTGTCTGTATTGTGAAAACATGTAAACCTATGAAGCTGCTTGAGGAGTAAAAACAGGTTTGTCGAGGTGTTATTTAATGGCTCAGGTTTTTGTCCTCTTGTTTTGCTGTCTTCTTGCTATTTAAGTTAACGCAATGAAGTGAGGTTAGTGTCAATGTTGCTAGTACTACTACTGATATGCAGAGGTGGGTAGAGTAGCCAAAAATTGTATTCAAGTAAGAGTAGCGTTACTTCAAAATAATATTGCTCAAGTAGAAGTAAAAAGTAGTCATCCAAAAAATTACTCAAGCAAGAGTAAAAAAGTATTTGGTGAAAAGACTACTCAAGTAGTGAGTAACTGTTTGATCATAATAAATGACTTAAAAATATAAAATAATGTGCAAATTCTGCTATTTCCAAATAATAAAATAAAAAATGAGTAAAAATAAATAACATCCTTACAAAATAAAGATGCACAAATAACACACAGTTCCAAATCTCAGTTTTTCACAACAAAGCTTTTGAAGCCAATACCTACAGTAGGTAACATGTATGTTTGAACAGTACAAACTACTTACAGAGACAAGATATACTGTACACTGACAGTATAATACTGCATATTCACTTGCCCTCCAATGGCACAGCTGATAGAAAATAACATTAGAACAAGGCAGGTTGTGCACGTACAAGAAGTCTCACTTTACCTTGACTGTCTGTGTCTGTGCATGTATGGTTAAAACGTGCTTGTTCTTCACTCAGTGAAGTGATGGTTAAGCTTCAGCAGGAGTTGGCTCTCATTTTTCATGTACAAGTGGAAACTTGCAAGTAACTTGGTTTGCAAGTGTTTTGCAAGAAGAGCTAAAATTTTTAATAAATTTTGACTTGATAAATGAGCGAGGTCTTGCAATACGAGTAGTCCATGCACGCTTTGTCTGCCGAGCATCACGTGATCACAACTGAGCTGATGGCTCTTCTCTCTCTCGCTGTGGGAACATCCGTACGAGCGTATACTGTTTACTACAGCATTGTGACCACGTGTGTGTGCTGTGATGTGTGAGTCCCCGTCTTGCACCCCAAAACACAAAGCTGAGTCTCAATACTTTAGCAACACCATCTTTATTCAGCTTGAAACAGGAACAGGGCGGTTATTTATTGTAGCGGGATCTGCCACTCTCCTATACACAGACACAACAGTCAGGCAGGGTCATGCCCAGGTTAGTGGCCAAGTAATACAGTGCCCTGCACATTTATAATGTTCCTTGTATCACCCATCAACGGCAGGTGCTTATAGTATGACCGTGATCTTTTCAGATTTGCTTGGGTGCTGTGGTTGCTTCGGGACACTCTTACGCGTGTCGTCCTGTTGGGTGAAATCCCACAAGAGTTTAGTAAGTCACTCACACCAGCCATGATTCTTTTCAAAGGTAAAGTGCAGGTTAATTTGTTTTATGTATTTTTACTTTATATTTTGTATTAATCATTTTTATACGAATAGTTTTGAGTTGTGGAACGAGTCATCTGAGTTTCCATTATTTCTTATGGGGAAATTCGCTTTGATATACGAGTGCTTTGGATTGCGAGCATGTTTCCAGAACGAATTATGCTCGCAAATCGAGGTTCCACTTATATTCTTTCTTTCCCTGTCCGCTGTCTGTGAGGAGTGGTCATATGACTGCATGGCTACGTCTGATTTGTGAAACGGAGCCATGTGATTATTGTTGCTATGTATGATTGGTGAAACGGAGTCTTGTGATTATTGTTGCTACATCTGATTGGTGAAACAGTCATGCAGTAGATCCACTGGCGGCTTCTCTCTGGCAAAAATATAGCATATCTAATGGAAAAAAGTAACGATTCGAGTGTTGCCCAATGTAGCAGAATAAGAGTAGCATTTCTTCTTCACAAATGTACTCAAGTAAAAGTAAAAATTATGGTGCAGTAAAACTACTCTTAGAAGTACAATTTTTTTAAAAAGTTAGTGTAAGTAAATGTAACGGAGTAATTGTAACTCGTTACTACCTATATCTGCTGATATGTTGCTTTGTTTGAAATTGATGTAGCCAAAATTGACCTCTTAAAACCAGAAACACCTTGGCTGATCTTTCAAGTTATAACTTGTTTAAACAAACACTACCAGAAATTAAAGTGTTTTTGTAAAAATGTATTTGTCTTACATGTAGTAAAGTCATACTCCTAGTGCTTTTTTTGAATTAACTGATTATGCACTATTGTTAGATAAAAGCTTAATGAATACTCAATAAAATAAGATACCTGTGTTTGTCCTTGGGGGAAAAATGTTACTGTAGATGCAAAGAAATTCACGTCTCATCCTCTGGGAAGATAAAGTACAAACCTTGTTGAAGGATTTCAGTGAGTGTAGAGACAAGATGGTCAAAAAATTGATTTAAAGATTTCATTAGATGGCTTGACCATTGATAAGATGTTTATATCTTCACAAGAACAAAATGGTGTAGACTTATATTTTTTGGATATATTCAAATCTAATAGTTTTGTCTGTGGAACCTTTAATAATGGATTTAATAAGTGTAACATTACATCTTTCCATTTTATATTGCAATTTACAGGCACTTTTGCATGGAAACAGGACTGCAGAATTGTCTAAAGACTACCATTCATAAATCTACCATCCATCCATTTTATAAACCCACTAAATTCAGAGTAGGGTTATGGGGAAGCTGGAGTCTAACCCAGCAAAAACCGGGTGCAAGGTGGGAATAATCTTTGGACAGGTTGCCAGCCCATTGCAGTGTGAACACACACAGCAGGGGTCAATTTAGTATCACCAGTCCCATTAACCAGCATGTTTGTTGGAGAAACAAACAGAATTAACAGGCATTAAATAAACTTAATTGGGGACTTAAAGCTGTGGGGTTTGTTAATTACTCTAGTTTGTAGCAACATAGACTCTGGGATTTTTATCATTTAGTTAATGCATCAGGCTTCCAGAGTGAAAAGCCATGGGCATGTTACTGCACTATATAATTGTTACAGAAAGGTAAAGGTTTTCTTTGTACAGTATGCAAAGTTAGCTGGCAAGTTAGGACTGGCCACTTGCTTCCAGGCTTCCTGCATATTTTAAAAGCTTTGGCTATGCACTTGTCAAGCCAGCTTTTACTGCAAAATGTTGTCAGCGACTCAGTTAGAACTATAAAAATCAAATGGTATCTCTCTTAAATATTTATGGATTTATATATTATAGAGCATATCCTATTAAGTAAAATGAAAATTATTCCCTAAATCGGAGATTCCTAAACATTTACAGCTCAATATGGGCTCTCATGACAAACCATAAAATGTCTGCTTCCTCTCCAAAGACCAGACCATCATGACTATTCTGAAATAAGCAGAGAATTTCTCTGTAGTAATCAACTTAGATAACCTGAGAAAATATGCATATGCAGGCCATAAGCATGTAGGAAATCATTATGCAAACCTTGTAAGTCTTTATTATTGTATCTTACAAACTTCACATTTGTCTTGTGGACAATTTAAGAAATGTGTTTGGGCAGCATATTTTTGTGCCAGTAAAATTAAAATGACACTAGGAACCAAAAATAATCACAGTAATCATCAGAACAGTCCTAAACATGAGTTGGCATTAACATGATTATAATACATTCATGCAGATTTTCCAAAGAAAAATAAATTAATGAATAGCTGGTGCAGATGAACAGATGCCAAATACTGAATGTTTGGCTGTAGGCAGGAGAGTTAAAGGTGGAGGTCTGGCTCTACATTATACTCGTCCTGCATTTAGTCTTGAGTTTCCACCAAGACAGAAAATCAGTTTCACAATGGTATGGTGTAAGAAAGTGCATCAACAATTACACTCTTTAATCCAATATATAAAATACTCTGAGTAACATGTAGCTGAAAATGTTGCTCTTTTGAGCTCAGATTTGTGAGGCCTTCTTAACATGGATTTGGAAAAAAAAAAAAATCAGTCTAGATGAACTGAACATCTAGAGCCAGAAAATAGTTATGCAATTGGGTTCTCAAACTTTGAAGATGCTACATAGTCATTTAAATAATGGAAGCTGATAAATCATTTGTTCATTTGTTAAAAAAAATGTAACATTTTAAAACATGTCGAATATGTCATTGTGTCACACACATCCAGTTTCTTGATTGTGGCTTATGTTTTACTTTGGACTTCTAAAACTGTAAGATTTAATTTGATGGAGTCAATTTAAATGAGAGAAAATATCCACAAGATAAGTCATTCTAATGTGCTTCTCATAATGATTTAAATTTTGATAAAAAAAAAATAGTTATTGCTTTCTTATGCAACTTGGGCATTGCAATATGGACCTAATTTTTTAATTTTTTTAACCCAAAATGCCATATTTGATGTTTGTTAGTATTTTCTCAAAGCACCTTTAAAGACTGAAGATCAGCATCATGTAGATGTGTACCGAATACACTTGTGTTCTATACAGTCTAAAACCTAGTACAGGTATTCTTCGACTTATGCCAACGTTCGGTTCCGACTTACTGGTTGAAAGTTGATTTGGATGTAAGATGGACCAGTGTAAGTATTCAAACATCACTCAATGTATAGTACTGTATAATAAATTCCTTTAAGTCTTATTGTTTGTATTATATCCTTTTTGTCATCATCCTTATCACATTATGTAGATTTTTTTTATTTTACTGTTTTGTTTCATTATTACTGATGCTCGCATGGGTGCTAAAACATTTTAACAGCTTCATGAATAATTTAGTTACGTGATTGCATTAACTTTTTTCCTTCCCTCATACTGCTTGATTACCTCTTTTTTTTTTCCTGTAATTGTACGACAAGTGTAACTGAATATAGTCGAAACCCCGCTGCAGGTCATAAATGGAGATGGAGATGAACGAGTCATGGCATATGGAGCTGTCGTGGCAGTAACTGTCATTTGACCGTGAGACGCGGTAGTTCTTGATAATTACCACAGTATTTGCATAATGTAATACAGCACATCTATATTATACATTGCTAGCTACATTTTTTGTCAAAGACAGGTAATTAAATAAATTAAATATTTGATATCTCTTGCCTTATATGTACCTTCAGCATTCCTTATACACCTTTTTTCTGTATCCTCGTATGTCTGAGCATCACTTGCCTGGGCCTGGGGCTCCCTCTCTCAATCGCAGATTCAAAGCTGTTTGCTTGCCTCTAGTCTACTTTATAGCAATCAGCAATGGTATATGGACCCCCATTACCTGCTGTGAAAACATCATTTTCCTTATTGCAATTACCTTACCCGGCAGTTCCTCTGGTCAATCTGGCATTATCCAATCTACAATTTGCTTGGAGGGACAGATTGCTTGGAGGGACAGGAGACACGCACACAGAAATTAGCAAGTTTTTATATAATGTTTTATGATTTACAGTAATTTTATTAATTCCAAATTATGTATTTACCTAAACATTTTATTTTTTGCTTGTAGCCATCTGTTTAAAATGTATATCATTCACCAGCAAAGTAAGTACTGTGTTTGAGGATGGATATCTTTTGTTTTGCATCCAGTATTCTGAGCAGCTTCTTAACTTCTTATTTCTCTAAGGCAGTGGTTCATAAAATTTTTAATCCAAGGATTCCAAATAAGAAAATCTGTACTGTACTGGGATCCAAGAAGAGGACTGTTATTAAAAAAAATTCTTTGAGTTCTTTCCACAAGTAGACAAATCCGTAGAATCAGACCATATCATATTAACTAAAACATAACATTGTCCCCGAAGTTATCTAAGTTGTCACATAACTTCTGTCAATTATTACTAAAACATGAAAAACGTTTCTGTTTTAACGATGTGTTTACATAAACATGAAATGCATGTGTTCCAAATAACGATATAGTATTTATAAAAGGTGTCATTTTGCTTGACTTCTCACTCTATACAACTCTAAGCAACTGACATGCAGGTAAACAGACTTGAGCTGAGAAAACTGCGGTGGATGGGGGGATGTGATAGTAGGCTGCTTACTGACACATTTACAGGACAAAAGACGTTGATGGAGAGGTGTGAAGCGATTTAAGGTGGTACGGAGCTATGAGTTTTTTCGTAGGCTCTGGTAAATCTAGTGTTAAAGCACACAGATTTTTATTTAGTGATATTTTATTGCTAACTTCTGCTCACAGAAGTGAACATATTCAAAGGTTGCCAGGATACATTTTATTTCTAAATGTTAATGCAAAATGAATATGCTATCTTCCCTTATTGTAACTGGTAACCTCAATTTAGTTGCTAAAAAAACACAACTCTAAATGATAAATAAATATCTGGTAACGCAATATACTTCATAACCGATAAAAGAACATTCAATAATTCACACACATACAAACTGTAAAAGGCTTAAACTATTTTTATTCAGCAGAGAGTGGTGAGCATGTGAAATGGACAAAGGAGCTTATGTTGTGTAGATGTCTTTCTTGTGGTGTGATGTGAATAGTGGTTATAGTTATCTGACCACTGACAAAATATAAGTATTTGTTAAGTAGCCAAAGCTTGGCAATGTTGTAAGTCACTGCTGCTGTTATCTCCTTCCACCAACTACTTGTCTGCTCATACAATATGCAATGGAAAAGTGAACATTTTGTGGAACTTTGCTTTGCAGGCACCTGTATAACCAGGGAGGCTGGCGGGCACCTCAGGACCCTGGATGGCCTCTTCAGATGTAATAAAACATTTTTTATCTTTTAGATGTTGTACAGCATTCATTCTCATCTGGTAAGACCAAGCCATTTAGCAATCAGCAGTTAACCCTACTTGTGCTATGCTCTTCTTCTTCTTCTGACCCTGAGTTTTTTGTTTTTTTTTTTCTCTCACACACACTCCACCACCAAGAAACAATGGCAAAATCAACTTAAATATACTTAGAAGTAGTGTTGGATATTTTGCAGATTTTATTTAACGTTAAGAAGTTGTGGTGAATGAAACAAATCTGCTGAACATCGCAATATTCATTTTTGCATATTGATTTTTCTTTAACATCAAATTGAATCTAAAATTTGATACATTGCCCTGCCATACATGCAGTGCAAATAACAGGAAAAACATCTTGACCCAAGAAAGACATCATACCTTGGTGTGCATAGGAAGGTGAACATCATCACTTTATCTATTTACTTACTGTTCAGAATAATCATGACTCTAGAGCAGGGATCTGCAACCTACTTTTACAAAATGAAAATGGCCGAGAGCTACTCATGATTTCTGACGTTTATTCTCCTAGCTTATTTCAACCCAAACAAACTGAAAGAACTTGTTTTGCCTGAACATTTACAAAATGTTGGTGTCCACAACTCACATTTTGCATTAAAACATCACAAAAAATATTTGGTTCACCTGCAAGTGCATTTTGTATGTCTGTATACATTTTCTAGTGTATCTCACACTATTGAATTAAAACATGAATGCTGTCAAAACAAAACAATGCAATTACAAATAACACAGATATTACTTATTCATTTGTCATTTTGTTACATGTCACTGTTTCATTTCACAAGAGTATTCACATGTCCAGTTGCATGTGTGATGCGTTTTTTAGTTAGTCAGATGACTAGCACTGCATGGAGTCAACAAGAGAGGTGTATGGTTGAATGTAGCCACTTAGGTTCACTCTTATGGAGTCATTTAATTGTTCATCTGTAAGTCATGTTCTGAACTTTGATTTCATGACTCTCATGTCAGAAAAGGCAGACTCATGAGGTATTTATACCCAAACAAAGCAGACATTTTTAGAGCTGCTTGGTAAAGATTCTTATAGTTATCTGGCTCTACTAAGGTCCAGAAATGCTGAGAATGCTGTTGAGACTTTAACTGCACATTGTTTTAAAGGTTTACTACTATATAATATATATGAGAGAACTACAGTATTTAATGCATTTAGATTTTTTTTTTTCCCCTATAATTTGCTTGAACATTCCGGTTGATTTTATGACTTTTCTCATTTCTCTATGTATCATATTTCACTTGTGGTACCGATTTTATTTGTGTGAATCTGAGAAAAAAAGCAGTGTGCCGAGGAGAGGGCTCTTCCTCACTCACTCACCAGCTTCGGGGCATGTTCCTTAACTCCGCTTAGCTAGCGAACGAGAGAACAATTGAATTCAACTTTGTTTGATAAAGTGTTACTTAGGTCTTGATGAGTTTGAATCTGGATATTCTCTTAAGTGTATGCCGCATTGTAAAGATAGATTGCAATTCAGTTTGTGGATCGTGATATGATTTTTTGGAAAGATCGCCCACCCCTGATTTGACTAATCAAGTTTTCAAATTTATGTAGGATTCATTAACCCTTTGGCGAGCTACTTGGAATGGGGTTGCGAGCTACTGATAGCTTGCGAGCGACGTGTTTGAGACACGGGCTCTAGAGGGTAAAGTATTTATTAAGTTGAATATTTTAACTAAGGACGGCATGGTGGTGAAGTGGTAGTGCTGCTGCCTCGCAGTAAGGAGATCTGGGTTTGCTTCCCGGGTCCTCCCTGTCTGGAGCTTGCATGTTCTTCCCGTGTCTGCGTGGGTTTCCTCCGGGTGCTCTGGTTTCCTCCCACAGTCCAAAGACATGCAGGTAAGGTGCATTGGTGATCCTAAAATTGTCCCTAGTGTGTGTGTGCGTGTGTGCACGCACGCTGCGGTGGGCTGGTGCCCTACCCGGTATTTTATTGCCTTGTGCTTTTTGTTGCCCGGGATTGGCTCCAGCAGAACCCGTGACCCTGTGATAGGATATAGCGGGTTGGAAAATGACTATTTTAGCTACCTCACTCAAGGCACTTTGGGACATTCTAATGTATTTATTTAGCAGCTAGAGCTTTGCTGTGTAAACTACAGCGAACAGAGATCACAAGCACACCAACAGCTCTCACATGTGTAATGCCCCAGTTGTGGTGTAGCACCGTTGCTGTGGTTCTGTCAGTGCTCATTCCCACACATTTTTTTTATTCTTTCCTGTTTGACACAACAGGATTTAAGCTTTTTGTCTTGGTGCTAAGCTTTTTTTTTTGGTGCTATAGCACTGTGAGACATTTTTATTTCTAGATTTTACTCACGCTTTTATCATGTATTATTGTGCCATCTGAAGTAATATGTCCACTTGTAGTCACTCATCAGTGCAGTACAGACTGTCTCCGTACTGCTGAAACAGTACTAACTTTTTTTCACAGTTACTGTTCTTGTCATTCTTGTCGTATCGAGTTGGTTCCATAGTATTGGTTCTTTTGACATCCCTAATTTATATAATGTTATTATTTTTCATTACTGATATTCCTATGACCCTTTTACATTTACCACATTCATGCATAGCCATCATGAAATACCAAGACCACAGTCCACTGGTTGAATACCACTACTCTAAATCAGTAGGACCCCAGTGTAAACAATTGGAAGATGGAATTTGTGTGGTTGTAGTTTTCCTTGAACATACAAAGATATGCATGTTAGGTTCCTTTGTGTTTGTAAATTGATCCTGTGTGGATGTATGTGTGACTGAACCTAATGATGAACTGGCAAACTGTGAAGGACAGGTCCCTTCTCTGCATCTGATGTTAATTGGGTAGTCTCTAGCCTTCAGTGAGGCTAGGTTTGAGAATGTTATGTAAAATGGTTCAGCATTGCAGTTATCTTTCTAATGCTTGCAAAGGTGTTTTAAATTAACTGTAAAATGATAATAGGATTATTTAAAAAACCTATCGTGTCAGTTTTGCTAGATGAAATTGAACAAATTCACTTTTCTGTATCCTGCAATGTAGGAAACTCACTTTCCAATACTTACAAGATGGAAAAAGCAGGAATTAGTTTAAAAATGTGATGGATAAATGTTGACTTCATGACAAAAAGAAAATTTTGGTATAGATTCTTTCAAACTAAAGTTCAAGTCCTTTGTATTAAGTGTCTTTGGCCGTAAATGGTGACTGGAGTTAAAGAGTACATCATCAGAGTATAGTATATAATGTAAACAATTTGATGACCTACCCATCCATTAAGAAACAAACTACGCAAGAGAGTTTGTTTCTAAATGGTCATACATTCTTAAGTCTGTGTCAAAGAATACCACAGTCTCTAGTTTCAAAGCCAGTGTTTTAGTCTTAAATTATAATTACTGTCACATTTCCTATATCTTAGCATTTTAAAATATTATTTGCAGTGTAAAACAGCTTTAACTCTGTGCTGTGACTGGATGAGTTACAGACTGAAATTTTCTGATCTTTCCATTGACTTAAAATTAAATAAATGTAAGATTATTTTTATTCCTTACCAAGTACATATTATATATGTATTTCTTTAAGGATGAACAGGACCAGTTGTCTGAAGTGGAATTGATGGAGGAGGAGGAGGAGGAGGAAGAAGAAGAGGAGGAGGAGGAGGAGGAGGAAGAAGAAGAAGAAGAAGATGCTGTTCCTGATGAGGGATTCATGGGAATCGCACCACTTCTTCAAGCGCATCATGCTATGGAGAAGATGGAGGAATTTGTACATAAGGTGGGTAGTAATTTAATAATGAATTTTGTGGTTCTTCACATTTTCTGGTTCAGCTCTTATCTGTGGATGCTGTACTATAGAAATGTAAATTATTGTAAAACTTATGTAAATCATATCTGCATACTATACTGCTCGAGAAATTAAGAGAAATGTGCAGGTTTTTAATTTTTCTTGTGTGTGTTTGCATCAGTTTAGCACAGAGAGGTGCATAAGTATAAATTTCTTGGAAGAAAAACAGTTTTGTGTTTTTGATGGGACGAGTAGTCAAGGATGGTATTGCAGGCGTCAGGATACACTGCAGAGCAGTAACAGTGTCCATTTAGAAATATGGGTTGCCATTGTAATGTCAGAAGTTTCTAAGTTTGCAAGGAATCATAAATATCTGAAAGTTAACTAAATTTAGTAGGAGTGAGCTTGAAAGAAACGGGATGAAATTACACAGACTGTTTCTGGCATCAATAAAGCTGTCATCTAGGCGGTTGTAATGGAATCTTGGCATTTAAGGCCTGTATTAGTTTTGGGATTTTTGGAGGAACTCTCAATGCAGAGTTCTTCAGAGACTAAATGTTACTCTAAACGTTATATTTGCCTTGGGGTTAAATGCCCATTTTGGTCTTCTGGCCATACAGTCTAGAGTTGGGAATGAAGACAGAGAGAAGGGCTTGATCAGTGGCAGGAAGAGAAGAAGCCAGAGTTCATGGAGAGAAATGTACATGCAACAAAGTAAGAAGTGTTCTATGCTAGGATTCTTTTGTTTTCCATTTGTTAATCCATTCCCAGCATGGTTTATTTTGTCGATAAAGCACCTTTTGTGCAGTGCTTTGAATTTCATGTTTGTTCTAAGCCATTTATTGTAGTGTCGTGTCATCCTAGGCAGTTGAGCAGTTAATTGATTTTTGGAGTTTCTTTGTAGATTTATGAAGAAAGACAATTTTTACAATTATTTTGACTAATTTAGTCTCAGTTGTTTTTTTTTTTTTATGCTGTATTGACCAATACTTTAACCCCAACCATCTCACAGTCCGAGGCATCTGGGTTTGACTCCAAATCCAATTACTCTATTTGTTTAACTTTTTCCCTATTCTGACAAAAGTATTCTGGTTACCTCTTGTATCCCAATTATATACAGGGAGTAGTTGACTGCAAAGTAACATGATATGAGTGAGTTTGGAGATGTGTGCCCCAAACCATTTAGTGTTTATTAGGCCGATAGTAGCCCCAGCACACTGAATCATGCAAAGGATAAAATACATTGCTAAAATGGATGCACAGAAGTTTATTTTAAACATAATAACCTTATTTACTATTCGGTTGAACTATTTTATGATGACAGCAATGAAAGTTAAATAACACACACAGTGCTGTAAAAATGAATTTGCCCCCATCCTGATATGCCTGTATTATTTTATATTTATCACATAGAATGGCTTCAGACAAAATGTAGTATTAGATAAAGTTTAACCACAGTAAGCAATGAGCATATGGTGACATTTTGCTGCTTAATATATAAAGTTGTCCAGCACCTATATTGCCTATGTGAATACTCTTTCAAACAGCTAACTAAAGTTAATTGATAAGTAGAATCACCTGACTGAACATGGCCAGACCTGATTGTAGCCAGCCCTGTTCAACATAAACCTAGTCTTTTATTGACCCTTACCATGAGAGTGAAGTAGTCTGCACAAGGTATTTAGAAGAACACTATGCTGTTTCGAAAAGAAGTGCCAGAACAGACAAGGAAAAAGTTGTTGAAACTTAATCATTTAGGAAAGGGTTACAAAGCAATTCTAAGGCTCTTTCGCTCTGCAGTGAGAGCCATTATTTAAAAATGGAAAATATTTGAAACAGTATTTGCAAAGAAACAGCTGGTAAATCCCTGGGTCTTTTGGAATAATGTTCTATGGACAGATGAATCAAAAGTGGAAGTCTTTGGACAACATAGTGGAAGTCTTTGGACAACATAGGGTCCTACTATGTCTTGCATAAAGCTAATTCAGTGCTTGACAATAAGATCATCCTAACTATAATAAAACATGATGATGGTAGTGTGATGGTGTGGGCATGCTTTGCTGCTACAAGATCTAGAGGAATTGCCAGTATTAAAGAACTATTAAATCTGCACTTTTACCAGAATATTCTTAAGATTTTCCAGTCACCTGTCTGTGAGCTGAAGCTAAAGTGTAACTGGGTTATGTAGTAGAACAATAATCCAAAACACAAAAGCAATTCTACAACTGAAAGATTCTGAAAGAATAAAATTTGAACTTGTGGCCTAGTCAGTGTTGAACAATACATGCAGTACACATGCTCGCAAACCTACCTGCGTTTCTGAATTAAAACTGTTTCATAAAGAAGACTGGGTTGAAATTCCTCAACAATGATGTTAAAGACACATTAAATTATAGGAAGCCTTTAGTTGTTCTTGCAGGTAAAGATTCCATAAATATTGAAATTTGGGAGTAATTACAGTACTTATTAATGGGTGATGGGCTATTTGGACAGCATTGTTCTTTGAATAAAGAAAGTAATTATTTAAAAATAATTGTGTGTTTACTTAGATCATATAAAAAGGAAGGGTGCAAATACTTTTTTTTACAGCATTCTATATAATATACACATTGTTATGCAAGTGAAAAAGTAAATATGCCCCTTTTTTTAAAAGACATGGGCAAAGTTGATATAATGGCGATGGGACTGAAAATGTAACTTTGCAGTAATTCAAAGAAAATGAATAGATGTGTATCTTTTCCATCTTTGGAAAAAGTGAGTAGAAATATCCATAGCCCCAGTAGCTGGTATTGCCCACTTTGGCAGAAACAGCCTCATGTAGACATTTCCCATAAATGTCCATCAGTCTCTGACATCTACTGGGAAAAAGGTTTTCTGTCTCCTTCATGTGTAATTCTTCCTAGTGTGTGATATTAAAGGGGTGTCTTACAGTCATATGAAAAAGTTTGGGATCCCCTCTTAATTCTTTGGATTTTTGTTTATCATTGGCTAAGCTTTCAAAGTAGCAACTTCCTTTTAATATATGACATGCCATATGGAAACAGTAGTATTTCAGCAGTGACATTAAGTTTATTGGATTAACAGAAAATATGCATCCAACCCTCGACTTTAACGAGGGCCCCAGTCCCTGAACTAGCCACACAGCCCCACAGCATGATGGAACCTCCACCAAATTTGACAGTAGGTAGCAGGTGTTTTTTCTTGGAATGCAATGTTGTTCTTCCGCCATGCAAAGCGCTTTTTGTTATGACCAAATAACAATTTTTGTCTCATCAGTCCAAAGTACTTTGTTCCAAAATGAATCTGGCTTGTCTAAATGAGCATTTGCATACAATATGTGACTCTGTTTGTGGCATGAGTGCAGAAAGGGCTTTTTTCTCATCACCCTGCCATACAGATGTTTGTGCAAATTGCGTTGAATTGTAGAACGATGTAGAGATACACCATCTGCAGCAAGATGTTCTTGCAGGTCTTTGGAGGTGATCTGTGGGTTGTCTGTAACCTTTCTCACAATCCTGCGTATATGCCGCTCCTGTATTTTTCTTGGCCTGCCAGACCTGGGTTTAAAAGCAACTGTGCCTGTGGCCTTCCATTTCCTGATTACATTCCTTACAGTTGAAACTGACAGTTTAAACCTCTGAGATAGCTTTTTGTAGCCTTCCCCTAAACCATGATACTGAATAATCTTTGTTTTCAGATCTTTTGAGAGTTGCTTTGAGGATCCCATGCTGTCACTCTTCAGACAAGAGTCAAAGGGAAGCACGACTTGCAATTAACCACCTTAAATACCTTTTCTCATGATTGGACACACCTGTCTATGAAGTTCAAGGCTTAACAAGCTAATCTAACCAATTTGGTGTTGCAAGTAATCAGTATTGAGCAGTTATATGCATTCAAATCAGCAAAATTACAAGGGTACCCAAATTTTTGCACAGCCAGTTTTTCACATTTGATTTAATTTCATACAACTAAATACTGCTTCACTAAAAATCTTTGTTCGGAAAACACCCCAGTACACAGATGTTCCTAGGAAATGAAAGACATACCACTGTTATCTTTTTTGTTGAAAGTAGAATAAATTATTAGGCAGGCTGAGAGGGATTCCCAAACTTTTTCATATGACTGTATGTGGACAGCCAGTTTCAAATCCCCCTGCAGCATCTCGATGGAATTCAGATCTGATTTTGATTTGGCCATTCCAGGACCCTCCTTTTCTTTCTTTATAGCCATTCATTGGTCGATGTTACTGGTACAGTGGAACCTCGGTTCACGACCATAATTTGTTCCAAAACTCTGGTCGTAACCCGATTTGGTCATGAACCGAAGCAATTTCCCCCATAGGATTGTATGTAAATGCAGTTAATCCGTTCCAGACCATACAAACTGTATGTAAATATATATATATATATATATATATATATATATATTTTTTAAGTTTTTAAGCATAAATATAGTTAATTAAACCATAGAATGCACAGCGTAATAGTAAACTAAATGTAAAAACATTGAATAACACTGAGAACACCTTGAACAACAGAGAAAACTAACACTGCAATAGTTTGTGCTATAGCGCTACCAACCGCTATTAAAAACACTTTTTTAATGAGTTTTAAGCGCAGGGAAAAAATGAACATTTGAAAAAATCCGTAATTTAATAAACCACCAAGAAAAGTAACATTGCAACAATGCACGCTACGAATCGATTGCTGTAAACAGAAGTGAATACAAAAACAAGCCCAGTGCATTCTTTAACTGCCTTCTCTACCTTGTGCGTGTGCCTGTGCGCGCGCGCGTGTGTGTGTGTCTGTCTCTCTCTCGCATGCCTGTGTGTGCCTCTCTTTCTCGCGCGCCTGTGTGTGTGTCTCTCTCTCTCGCGCGCCTGTGTGTGTGTCTCTCTCTCTCACGCGCCTGTGTGTGTGTGTGTCTCTCTCTCTCACGCGCCTGTGTGTGTGTGTCTCTCTCTCTCGCGCGCCTGTGTGTGTGTCTCTCTCTCTCGCGCGCCTGTGTGTGTGTCTCTCTCTCTCTCGCGCGCCTGTGTGTGTGTCTCTCTCTCTCTCGCGCGCCTGTGTGTGTGTGTCTCTCTCTCTCGCGCGCCTGTGTGTGTGTGTCTCTCTCTCTCGCGCGCCTGTGTGTGTGTGTCTCTCTCTCTCGCGTGCCTGTGTGTGTGTGTCTCTCTCGTGCACCTGTGTGTGTGTCTCTCTCTCGTGTGTGTGTGGCGCTCTCTCGCTCTCTCTCTTGCTTGCTGCACAGGAAATGCACAGTGAGAGACTGAACACGTACAAACCGAAAGGGAAAGTGGCTTGTTCTTATACCAAGTGTATGGTCGTGAACAGATGCAAAAGTTTGGCGAACTTTTTGGTCGTAAACTGATTTGTACGTGTTCCGAGACGTTCGTGAACCGAGGTTCCACTGTATGTTTAGGATCATTGTCATGTTGCAAGTTTCACTTTCAGTTGAGCTTCAATGTTCTGACAGACAGTCTTATATTATGGTACAATGGTAGAATGAGTAATTCATAGTGGATTTTATGATGGTGAGATGCCCAGGTCTTGATGCAGCAAAGCAGCCCCAAACTGTAACACTTAACCCCTCCATGTTTTTAAAAATGGTATTAAATTCATCTGGTCATATGCTATGTTTTTTGCCAAAAGTGTCTTCTGGTACTTTGGTCAAATAACTCTTTGCCTCACCTGTCCAGAGCACATTGTTCCAGAAGTCCTAGTCATTCCCTAAATTCTGATGGGCAAACTTTAGTTGAGCGCCAATGTTTTTGTCTGTGTTGTAAAGGTTTTCTCTTAGCATACCACACATGTAGGTCTAATTGAGTATAACCACTGTCAAATGTTAGGCTCATGCACTTTGATTTGAACAGTGGGAAGAGCTACCTGTAGGTCCAGTGATTACATTTAAAGGTTCTTGGAGACTTCTTTCAGCACCTGGCATTCTGCTCCTGGGCTGAACTTGCTGGTGTGGCCTGTCCTGGACAAGATGGCAGTTGTTAGAAATAATCTTCACTTGTAGATGATCTTCCAGACAGTGGAATGGTTGATTACTTTTTAACTGAAGATCATATCTTATTATCTCAAAATCTTGACAGACTGGCACACCCTATCCAGGTGGTGTTCTAGTATTAAGCCCAACCTATTGCTCCAACAGCCAATCAACCCCCCCGGCCTTACCCAGTATAAGTTGAATATCAAAACTGATGAATAGATGTTTGTGTAACTGTGTGTTTGTGTATGTGAATGAATTGAATCCATGAGTATAAAACAAGCGTTTCTCTTCTATACTGCCCCTTTTTACTGACATATGAAGTGATTTGTTTGTGTATTCCACAATGCTTTATGTTCACACTGTGTCAGTACCAGTGTCAGCATCCAAACAATGAATTAGTCTATTTCTGAATTCTTTTTAAAATACCTGGAATTATTTTCAGATGTCTGTTCAGGATTTTCTTTTTGCTAATGGACATTCGACTACAGACCTATAGAAGTCACTTACAAGTTTGATCTGTCCATCTAGCTCATTGAGAAGAAATTTGTTATCTACTTTAGTAAATGGTGTTTTTTGTTATCTTAACTGGATAAAAAGTGCAATTGAAAATGTGGTCTGCAATTCAAGTTTTTTGTCAGTTTATTTTTCTTTTTATTGTTTTCAAAATGTAGGTTTGGGAAGGAAGATGGAGAGTCATACCTCATGATGTACTTCCTGACTGGCTTAAAGACAATGACTATCTACTCCATGGTCACAGACCACCAATGCCCTCATTCAGAGCTTGTTTTAAAAGTATTTTTAGAATTCACACAGAGACTGGGAATATCTGGACACATTTATTAGGTAAATGTAATCTTTATGAAGAAAATGTTAAGTGTACTATTTGACTCTACAGTTCATTTTTGAAGTGGCTTAATAATTTTGCTGTTCATTAATTAATGTTGAGCATTACCATCTCTTACTCAGTTGTCCATTTTTGATACACATATGACAATATTGGCATGTTTAATTTATGGTCCTTTTTTTTTTTTTTTTTTTTTTTTTTTTTTTTTTTTTTTGTAACTGTAATATTTTAGGTTGTCTCTTCTTCCTCTGTCTGGGGGTTTTCTACATGTTCCGACCTAACATATCCTTTGTGGCACCAGTCCAGGAGAAAGTTGTGATTGGCATGTTTTTCCTGGGAGCAATTCTTTGCCTGTCGTTCTCTTGGTTGTTCCATACAGTATACTGTCACTCAGAAGGTGTCTCCCGTGTTTTTTCAAAGTAAGAAAATACTAATTTGCTATAAATAATAGAAATTCTTTAAACATTTAATAATGAATACTGGTTACTTAAGAAATATATCACGGTTTCTTAAGATATTGCATATAAACTGTTATGATGCATGTCTATATTTTTCAGGTTGGACTATTCTGGCATTGCTTTCCTTATAATGGGAAGTTTTGTTCCATGGCTCTACTATTCCTTCTACTGCTCCCCACAGCCCTGCTTTATCTATCTAATGGTGATCTGTGTATTGGGGATATCCTGCATCACTGTTTCTCAGTGGGATCGTTTTGCCACACCCCAGTATCGAGGGGTCAGAGCAGGTGAGTTTATCATAATTATTATTGTTGTTGTTTTTTTTTTTTTTGTTTTGTTTTTTTTAATATGAACAATAAGGGCAAACAGTATTGAATTTGTCATTGCAATAAATATTTTCATTTGCTAGCACTCAAGTATTTTCCTACTTCAATTTGTCATTGGTACTTTAAAATAGATTCCTGCAGATTTGGACAATGAGTTATCCACCTCCACAGTCCAGTAAATGTTTACTACTTGATAGTTGTTTTCTTTTTAAAATTAAAAAGTTATAATTTTACATATAATCAATCAATACAAATAGTTAAATACATAAAAAGAGTAGTGAGTAATAGTAATTTAAACTGTGTAAGTAAACTCACCCAGGTAGCTGCCCTACATGTGTAAAACCAAAAAGTTAAAACTTGCATTGTTTCAACAAATAACATTCACATGAAGACTGGGCAGAACACAAATCTCCCAATTTAAAAAAGAGAGAGAATAATGGCTTAATATTCAAGTGCAGGATTGTTATTAAGGAAAGATTATGCAAGTAATATCATGCAGACAGTTTCCTTAGTTGCATGACATTGAAATTATATTTCAAAATAGCAATGTACTTATTCGTTGAGTTGCTAGGGAGGCAGCATGTTGGGGTTTGGTTCTCAATTATTATTGTCAGATAATATTAGCATTGCATACATGATTCATTCAAGACATGCCTAATGCAAACTATGTCAGATGTTGCCAGCACTGACTAAACATCAGTGTGAAGTTAGATACATAGAAAGGACTGTGTGTGTGTCTCAGGGTTAAATTTGTTTTTGTACAGAAGCTCTATAAATAAATAAATAGTTATATAAATAAACAAAAAACATACACACTTTGGTCTGAAGACACTGGAATGATTATAAAGCAAGAAAATTTAAAAGTGAGGTTCTGACTTGGCTGTTACAGTGAGGCATTATGCAGACATATTGCTGTTGGTATAAAAAAGCCCCAGTAGTGTGTGTTCACACGTTTCTGCTGAATTTGTTGGCTGAAAGTTCTCAGGTTTAGCGTGTCAGAGAGAGGTTGCGCAGCACTGTATATAAATTCACTCATTTTGTTTTAATTCTTTACTTTGCTGCTACCTTCAAGGTGTCCAGAGTGTGCTCTATAACTGAGCTTGCCGTTTTAATTGGCTTGTTGATTTGGTGGGCCTCTCTTGAAGTGGTAATGCCACTACTACGACTAAAACTGAAGTAGAGTCTTTATGGCAGCTATATTTTCTAATGCTCATTCCATTCAAATTCTAAATATCAAAGGTGTGTCATGTATATGGCTAGGGTAATGAAAATTATGGACACTTTATGGGCTTTGGCAACTTATTTTTAATGTTATATTTATCTAAATGAAAATCACTTCAGTTGTTAGTTTTAAGAACTGAAAATTAACATTTTGGAGACCTCTATAGCCAGGACAGTGTAGCGGTTTGGAGCTAGGGCCAACTTTGCACAGGTGAATGAACTCCTACATGCAGCTCAGGTTGTCTTAAGACTTTTCTTAAGTTTTCCTTTTTTTTTGTGTGTGTGATCTTTGGTCTTGAAAGCTGGTATGTTTAGTTTATTTTTTTTTATTACAGTGCTATTTGGCCAAATATTTACTTTTTTAGATTACCAATTTATGACTGTTTGAATGTTTTTATATAAAGTCTTTTGTTCCAAGATTCTAAATTCATATTTTATGGGGTTGTTGGTGCCAGACACAGACTGGCTTATGTCTAATCAAGATAAATTGCTCAAACAATAAACTTAAAAATGATGTTTCAGCACTGGAAATGGTTTCAAAAGGAAAAAAATAATTCCTGTTTTAAGTAATCATACCTTCAAGATGAATGTCCATTTATAACTTTGAATTCTGTCATTTGTCTGGTTTATAAAGATCTTTGTTTGTTTCTGCAGTTGTTGTTCATTTTTCTTAAAAAATAATTCAAAGTCAAATGTCCTACTGTTTGTAGTATTTTTTCACTCATTCATTTAAGGCATTTTAACTTATTGTGTGTCTGTTTTTCTTGTCTCTTTGTTCATGCATTTATTTATTTTGTATTAAACGTATATGTACCTGGCACACAAGGAATAGCCACATGCTAACCTTATATTCTTATGTTCAAAGAATGATGCTTTAAAAAGTTGTATTAATGTTTTGTTAAAGAAAGTGTAATTGATATATAATGTAATTAGATCTCTAGGATATTTAAAAAAAAAAAAAAAAAATCTGTTCATCTATACATTTTTGGAACTCTCCTGTTGTATTATAGGGGAGCCAAATCTTTTTCTGCTTTGGATGAAAAAATCATTCCTCGACATTATGCCAATCATTTTAAAAAAAAAAAAAACCCATAAATATTATACTTTACTATATGCTATATATAGTATAAGCAGCTGCTTATATATTGTATATAATATTTGAGTTGCTTATTAACAGTTTTTATAGTTTTATATATGTATATATGTGTATATGTATAAATGTATATACAGGGATATATATGTGTATATGTACGTATATGTATATATATGTATATATGTGGGTGGCACAGTGGTGCAGTGGGTAGCGCTGCTGCCTCACAGTTGGGAGACCTGGGGACCTGGGTTCGCTTCCCGGGTCCTCCCTGCGTGGAGTTTGCATGTTCTCCCCGTGTCTGTGTGGGTTTCCTCCGGGCGCTCCGGTTTCCTCCCACAGTCCAAAGACATGCAGGTTACGTGGATTGGCGATTCTGAATTGGCCCTAGTGTGTGCTTGGTACGTGGGTGTGTTTGTGTGTGTCCTGCGGTGGGTTGGCACCCTGCCCGGGATTGGTTCCTGCCTTGTGCCCTGTGTTGGCTGGGATTGGCTCCAGCAGACCCCCGTGACCCTGTGTTCGCATTCAGCGGGTTGGAAAATGGATGGATGGATGGATATATATATATATATAATATGTGTAAGTACACATATTTTTTGTATGTGTACAGTGGGGCAAAAAAGTATTTAGTCAGCCACCAATTGTGCAAGTTCTCCCACTTAAAAAGATGAGAGAGGCCTGTAATTTTCATCATAGGTATTCCTCAACTATGAGAGACAAAATGAGAAAAAAATCCAGAAAATCACATTGTCTGATTTTAAAGAATTTATTTGCAAATTATGGTGGAAAATAAGTATTTGGTCACCTACAAACAAGCAAGATTTCTGGCTCTCACAGACCTGTAACTTCTTCTGTAAGAGTCTCCTCTGTCCTCCACTCGTTACCTGTATTAATGGCACCTGTTTGAACTCGTTATCAATATGAAAGACACCTGTCCACATCCTCCAACAGTCACACTCCAAACTCCACTATGGCCGAGACCAAAGAGCTGTCAAAGGACACCAGAAACAAAATTGTAGACCTGCACCAGGCTGGGAAGACTGAATCTGTAATAGGTAAGCAGCTTGGTGTGAAGAAATCAACTGTGGGAGCAATTATTAGAAAATGGAAGACATACAAGACCACTGATAATCTCCCTCGATCTGGGGGTCCACGCAAGATCTCACCCCGTGGGGTCAAAATGATCACAAGAACGGTGAGCAAAAATCCCAGAACCACACGGGGGGACCTAGTGAATGACCTGCAGAGAGCTGGGACCAAAGTAACAAAGGCTACCATCAGTAACACACTACGCCGTCAGGGACTCAAATCCTGCAGTGCCAGACGTGTCCCCCTGCTTAAGCCAGTACATGTGCTGGCCTGTCTGAAGTTTGCTAGAGAGCATTTGGATGATCCAGAAGAGGACTGGGAGAATGTCATATGGTCAGATGAAACCAAAATAGAACTTTTTGGTAAAAACTCTACTCGTCGTGTTTGGAGGAGAAAGAATGCTGAGTTGCATCCAAAGAACACCATACCTACTGTAAAGCATGGGGGTGGAAACATCATGCTTTTGGGCTGTTTTTCTGCAAAGGGACCAGGACGACTGATCCATGTAAAGGAAAGAATGAATGGGGCCATGTATTGAGATGAACTTTTGTTATTGACCAAATACTTTTTTTCCACCATAATTTGCAAATAAATTCTTCAAAAATCAGACAATGTGATTTTCTGGATTTTTTTTTTCTCATTTTGTCTCTCATAGTTGAGGTATACCTATAATGAAAATTACAGGCCTCTCTCATCTTTTTAAGTGGGAGAACTTGCACAATTGTTGGCTGACTAAATACTTTTTTGCCCCACTGTATATGTGTGTGTATATGTGTGTATGTGTATACGTGTGTGTGTATGTATGTATGTACCTAATAAAATCATAAATAGCAGCAATGCAAGATAAAGAAGTGAATATAAACACAGCCTGAAAGTTCTATTACACTGGTATGTAAACACATTAAATATATTAATATATAGCAAGCTGAAGAAAGATTTAGATGGGAACACATTGTTACATGCTGCTGCCAAAGCTTTTAGTGTCTGGTCCAGATATAGTCCTTGAGCAGTTGTGTCCCAGTTCTTAAAAAGTTCTCCTAGTTCAAGTGTGTTTATCTACGTGTGAGGTACATGGAGTTGCATAGGGTACATAAAATATCGTTATTTAGAATACATGCATTGCATGAGTGTTCCGTGTCTATAACAATCTGTTCAAGTGTAGGATGAAAGGAAATGTGAGGCAAGAAATGCTGAACACATACCTAAAGCATAAACTTTTTCCATTTTATACTAATAATGATGTGAAGTGTATAATGTGTGAAGATTTTAGTCTAAATATCAAATAAACATGTGCGCGTTTATTCCAGAATATTATCAAAGTTAAAAAAAAAAAAACAAAAAAAAAAACAAACTCAGAACCTTTTGTCCATAAGGCAACAGTTCTTAGCTCTGCACCATCCAAGAATACATTATCAACTTTCTGTCGATTGACAGCAACATGTAAATTGAATGATTTTTTTTTTTTTTGTTTTAAACTTTGGTTATACTGAATAAAAGCGCACATGTTTGATATTTGGACTAAAGTCTTCACATATTATACACTTCACGTCATTATTAGTATAAAATGGAAAAAGTTTCTGCTTTAAGTTATGTGTTCAGCATTTCCCGCCTCACATTTCCTTTCATCCTACACTTAAACAGATCATTGTAGACATGGAACACACATGAAATGTATGTATTCCAAATAACGATATATTATTTACCCTATGCAACTCCAGGCATCTCACAGGCAAATAAACACACTTGAGTTGGGAAAACATTTTGCTCGGGTTGAGCAAAATGTTGGTGGGAGATGGGATAGCAGGCTGCTTGTGCTGATTGACAATTTGTAAAACAAAAGACACTGATGGAGAGGTGCGAAGGAATTTAAGGTGGCCCAGGATTATGAGCTTTTACATAGGCTACAGGGATTGTAGTGTTAAAGAAAGCAGAATTGAAAGCATCTGCTTTTCAGTGTTAATTCCTAATCAATATAATGAAACGTTACACTGAAATCAGTTGTGCTACATACAGCGACACTTCTTTCAGATCAGTTTCAATTTGGAATAAATCTACAATCTTGTGTCAAGACTTTTTTTTTGGTTTTTGGTGACCCCCCCCATTTGAAGCAAGCACGATTAAAACGGGTGAAAAACATTTGCAATTTACTGTTTGGAAAACTTAGTTTTCAAAATTGACTGTTAGAGACCAAGGAGTAAACACAATGGCTGCTTTGTGCGGCTACACCAGATTAAACTGTATAAGCCACATTCTTTAAATGATTTTCTCAGTATTTTAAACATAATAGACAACAAAGCAAGCTTACAAGGTCACTCAAACAGTCTGTAGAGACAAGATATAGTGCTGAATTCAGTGTTGCAGCAATTTGTCGATTGGTCACAGCAACAAAAACATACAACTGTGCTCTTTTTCTGAAACCGTTCAATGATGCAATATAAGAATAGCTTTTATTTAAGAAGATTGCAAAGGCACAGGAACAAGAAGAGATTTTGTAATTAATTTGTAATAATCACAATTTAATGCAATTGCACTAAATCGAACAGTGCAGTGAGATACACTGGACAGCTGTTAGTAACCATCACTTTCTTCACAGAGCTTGCAAGCAGACAAGAACATGGCAGTTTGTTCACAGTGCTTTGCTTGGTTACAGTGTGGTTGTATTCATAAACAAAAAGAACTCTGAGAAACTGGAGAGTGTTTAAGCTAACAGTAATATAACTACTAGATAAACATATGTTTTAAGCCAGGGGTGGTCAGATTCAGTCCTGGAGGGCCGCAGTGGCTGCAGGTTTTTGCTCCAACCCAACTGCTTAATAAGAAGCACTTATTGCTCAAGTAACACTTCTGCTTTACTTTAGTTGTCTCGCTCGTTAAGATTTTGAACCCTTATTGCTTTTTAGTCTTAAACAGCTGTAGTCTTGGTTTTTAATCGCTCCTTATTAGCAATAACATGTAAACGACAAAAGAAACCAGCATTTCTCCATTTAGCTTGTTTCCATTTACACCTGTGTGTATTTATCATGCACTTTTGGGTTTAATTAAATACCTGGAAGGAAAGTGAAGAGAAAAAAAGCGAAGTACTGAGAATTACTCGTCTGTTTTAGACTTCTAATCATTTAGATGATATCCTTAGAAAGGAAAAAAAATCTAGGATATGAGAATGACCTGACATAGCAGAGTTAAAGCACTAGCAAGCCATGAAATTAAATAATTGACAAGGATTGTTTTTTAATTAAGCAGCTGGGTTGGAACAAAAACCTGCAACCACTGTGGCCCTCCAGGACTGAATCTACCCACCCGTGTTTTAAGCAAAACTTGTATGTGTGACTTGTACGTAGGCAGCACCAACCTTCCATGTCAGTTCCACATTTTTGTGGAATGAATAGCAATTATTAACATGGATTGTTCTTTATTTCAATATAGAATGGTAAGCAGTAGCCCACTTACAAAGCTTTAACAAGACATGTTGCTTAACACTGCTCTTTTTTGTTCCATTGATTGAAAAAGATGTGCGGACTTGTGCTCATAAAAAAAAAAAAAAAATTTAAGTCCCATCGGAAGATGACGTAGAATCGTCACAAAAAAGGTGTAAAGGACAATTGGGCCAAAGAGGGGGAAGCCTACAGCCTTCTCCTTGTACAAAGATCATGTTAAACAGGCTTATCAACCATACATGACTTTTTGCTTTTATGGAAGTATTATATTTCTGCAGGTGGGAGTGGGACGAATGAGGCCAAGTGTATGTAGGAGCAGGTGGGCATGGGTTTAAAAAATCAGTACTGCACAGACCTCTAGAATGGACTACTCCTTTTACATTTTTTATGGTATAGTATAGTCTTCCTAGCATTCTTTCTTTTGGGGGAAAAATGTGCTGTACTTTCATGGCAATTGGTTCTTGTTTTAGCTTTTATGTTCTTATTTTTACTTGTATAGTTCTAATCCAGGGTGAACTGTAAATGTTGATTGTATTTAGTTTGTATCCTTTTCTTTTAGCTCCAAAAGTGATGGCAGCAGTGTGACTTTTATTTGCAGCTTTTGTCATCTGCAGAATATTGTAATGATAAATTATTGATAAAAGAAAATTAATGGATTTTTGTTAGTTGTCCTGATGTACATAATCTGTATTCAAAATTGTACCCATTGAGGAATTAAGAAGCAGTTATTCCATAATTCCTGAACAGAAAACATAGATTATTATTGTGACTATGTTGCTATTTATTTTTTTTATCCAAAACATAATAATGTGCGTAGATATTTCTGTTCTTGAGTTCCATGGTGGGTACATATTTTTTTAAGTTATAACTTTTTATGTATTAAATAAATGATACCTCCAGACTTACATATTTAAAGTTTGTTATTCCCAGTACCTATTTTATCATTATTTGCTTTATTCATTTATAGTTACTGGCATTAACCATATTTTTCTTTTGAAGTATAAAGGATTAATGCAGTGTCTTTTCCCTATGGCTTAACAGAGTATATTTTTTCAGTGGTCAAATTTGTCTTGATATGTTAAAATATTACATAAATGTGAGAAATTTAGTGTGTATATAATATATTTTCCAAATAAAACTGTGCTTTATCCGGGTAAACTGCGACCTACCCATGGATTACGTTACTTGAAATTCATCTTTAACCAGCCGCGGTTGGGTAACCATAAGATTGGATTAAGTTGGAAAGTCATATTATTTTCCAATATTACCCAGGTCTTTTGGACAATGCAAGTTTTCCCAGGTAATGGTAGGTTTATCCAATTTTTCTCCAATTTTTGGGCTTTACCCATAACACACACACAAACACACTGTATAGGTGCTGTAGCATCACAAAGTATGTAAGCAGAGTTTTGTTTGGACTGACCGAATGAACTATTAATTCTCTATGGAGACTGCTTTGTGTGGATCATATTATAGAATGAGGGTAGCCATTTTTGCAGAGTGATTAACAGAAGGTGTTCAGTCTGGTTTGAGAATGAGAACTGTGCCTAATTAACTGTATAATTGTTAATAAAACAAAGCTATATACACTGTTAAACTATTTAAGTTGACAATATTTAGAGTACTCTTTTAATAATTAGTTTTAAAAAAGATTTTTGACCATTCCTGCAAAAATAAGAAATGACATTAAAAAAGTGTTGCTCTTGTCATATAACAGTGTTACTTTCGTTGTGTACTTTTGTTGTTTAGTATATAGTGTACAAGCTTTCATTGCAATGTCTTTTTTTTAATAAGATTTTTTTTTTTTTTTTTTTTTTTGCAATCCTTAAATTTTGTTAAAATATGTATTT